>NC_138578.1:10096261-10336440 GCF_964289735.1 Phaethon aethereus
ATAGCCCTTTTCTTCTTCTCCCTCCTGTTCCTTCCTGCCCTATCACAATGTTTCAAGGAAATGAACTTTTCCGAAGTGAAGCAATAGTATGGCTTTGTTGTTTTTAGATATAGACAGTAGATGCATGAAAGTTGGAAATCATTACTTTTATTACACACTTAAATTTAAATAGCTTTGCCTATGGTATTTAATTGCTTAGTTTTATGAATGAAATAATTCATAAAGCAGATGATCCAGAAGAAATAAGGGGAACCTTTCTATTGAAAAATTGTGACTTGTTCCATATTAATTGATAGTAATGTTTTTGTTATTTATCTGCTTTTATTTAGGATGATGGTAATGGTGGCTGAGACAATTATTCTTGAAACTAATCTTATTAAGAAAAACATGTAGTAACGAGTTCTTAGAAGACATTGCAAAAGTGTAACTGACTGGAGGTAAGGGTGTTAATGGACAGTGGAGTTCTGAGATGTAATGTGTGATCAAGATCGATGTAGTGACCAACGCTGTACATTAAAAGACATTAGTGACATTGTTGCAGACTGAGCCACATTTTCTGTTCAAGGGATAATAGACTACTGTATACTGTACACCAAAGCATCAACTTTGATACATGGGATGTGGAGACAAATCAAAGTGCCTATGAGGACTAGCCTGAATTCAACAAGGCTCTATCTGTGTATGGAAAGGTTAAGACAGAAGAAAAAGCACTCTCCTGAAAGGATAAGAGGATATGTCTCCCCAAGCACTGCTCAGTGCTTGGGGAGACATAACATAACATAACAGTAAGAATTTATTTTTTTACCTCATACATTTTGTTGTGTTTTCCACCTCTGTACATTCTTAGAACATTAATTTCAGTTATTTTCATTATTCTACTGTAGTTGTACACGTTATACCTTATCCAAATCTATTTTGCCAGTAAAGAATAACAACTATTTTTTGCTTTTTACCTCCTACAATAATTTCTTCCATGTACAGGCCTCCTTGAATCTACCTCCTCAATCCAAGTTCAGACAAATGACAGTAATATGTCGCTCAGTTCCTTGTTGACATAGTGTACTCAAAATCTTAACTATTTTTTTGTTCTTATTTGTGCAGAGGACTTTACAACATTTCACTGTTTCGGGGCTGTTTTAATACTCACAGGACCTTCTCTAGTTTTTATCTATCATCAAACTCTTTGTAACTACGAAATTGCTTCTTTCATGATGCTTGTCTGTAAGAAGCAGCACAAAAATCCTGTCTGCCAGCCATCCACTGCAATACAATGCAAAAGTAAAGCCAAATAAAGCATTGAAGCCTGTGTTTCTATGTGGGTAACAAGTAGCTCTTTTCCATGGCTTTTTGAAGATATAGTCACAATGTTGCTTCCACTTGTCTCTAGAAGTATGCTATTAATCTAGGTTTTTGTGAACCAGTAATATGTGAATACTGGTAGCCCAGAACTGTGCAGGAAGCTGTATCTGAAAGCTGCAGAATTTGGTTAAGACAGTCCCCTTTCAGCTGTACAAGGAGTGAAAGACGACAGTAACTTCTGTGCCATGCTCTTGGGTAGATCTAGGGTACCACAGAGTGTACTTTAAAGGCTGCTTTAAATACACATCCCTTCTTCCCCAGGGAGTAGTACTGATGAAGCTTTCCCCAGGTTTAGCCTCCCTAGGGTCCCTACACAGCCATACAGCTCTATATTGCCTTTTATTGAATAATTTGTGTTCATGTGCTGTAGTCCATGCCATATTAGTTGAAACTGCAGTAGCTGTAGGATAAGATGTGGCTTTATGATGTGTGGGATCTGGGAAGGCTGGGAATGACAGTGGCCTGTGCACAAGTTCAAATCTGTCTCTCGACATAGAAAAAAATATTTTCTTTGAATCATCATTCTTCAGATGATGATTGCTACAAATAACTCCCTTTTGTTGAGGATTGCTATTCATATGAATATTGAATGTCATACTTCCAGTATCTTGGAGGTGCATTTTCTTCATACAATCTAAAGTGTCTGTTCTCCTTGGAAAGTTTTGGATGTGGACTTACTAATTGCTATCTCACACCAGTTCCTATATTCTGACCCAAAGCAAGGTGGTTTTGCTTCATTGACCGGTAGTTATCCAGTGAGCAAGAATGAGCAAGCCTTAGGTCTCAGAGCAAGAGACTCTTTCCAATACTGTCTCTGCCAATATTCATTCATGATTTCAAGAAAGTTCTGCAACTCCTCAATGGCACAATTTCTTCCTCTGTAAAATCAGGGAAATTGGTTAGCTGATAACCTGATAAGAATATTCTGAGAATTTGATAATATTTTTATAGTGCTCTGAAATTGTATCACTTCGATTATATTTCTGGATAAGACTGTAAATTCTTCCCACGAGCAAAAAATTTAATTGCTAAAAAATAATTTTAATCAGCAGTGTTATTTGTATACTGGGAACCTCTGAGTGCTTGGAAGGTAAAACAGCAATAATACCCCTCAAAAATATGCTTGGACCTCTTCAAGTTTTATCTGGACCTAGTTTCACTTGATTTAAAGCAAGTATATTGATTCTAAGAACACCAATCCCATATTTGAATTGCTGACAATTCACAATGAACTTCTAATAGTAAGTGCAGCTGGGGAATTGGGACCAGACTTACAGCAGACTCAAGATTTCTGGCTTTCCAGAGGAGTTCGACCAAGAAGTCCCCTGTATTTTCAGTAGTAATGTTCATCTCACCCAGCTTCTGATAAAGCTGTTGGCAAAGGTAACTGATTCTTCCTGGATGCCTTTACAGTATAATTCAAGAGAAGCCGATACATCTTCATTGTGTTGGTTTTGCACTTCAGATTTCAAGCCTTTAGCTCCAGGGATTGTAGGTAGTTCAGAAAGATGTATTTAAATTGTCAACAAAAAATTCTTTCAGCGTCCAGCTCCTGCTGCATTCCACACTCCCTGGGACTCCCTATCTCATTAAGGAGGACCTCCCCACTGTAGGACGTAAGTCCTACCTACAACTTGTCCTTGAAATCTGCTGATTTCAAGGGCAGTCTTTGTCCCGAATAATTTGAACTTGGAATCTGCCCAGCAAAAGATGCCTTTGAACCAAATCAGAACGATGAGCAGAATGCTCAGTTTAGTGGAGTTTTTGCTTTCTTTGTCATTACAGATGTTGAACATGTTTCAGATCTTTTGGAAGGATACATGGTTCCCACTTTCTCCTTCCATAACTGGAAGTTTCCATATAAAATTAGAATGCTAACTTTGCAAAGTGCTGGCCAGTATTTACAAGGCAATATGTCACCACCAGCTTTAAGTGTTTACGTTTTTCATCATGGCAACTCAAACTCATGTTTTGTAATACCAGTCTGTTCCTATTGGAGACTTTTGAGTAAGGTCAGGTGCACTGAGTTGCATTTAGAAGTAACAGACATTCTGCCTCCATTGCTTGCTGTCCTCAGATGCTCAGGTTATTCTCTCTAGGTTTTCTAAAGAGTGCTTTCAAGTCACTTCCAAAGGCTTAATGTACCACATTCAGAATCTCTGGGGTTTTGTTTTTGGTTGTTCTTTTCCTTTTTTCCCCCATACTGAAAAAGAAGTCTCAGCAGCTGCTAAAAGATCCAGAGACTGAAGCAAATCTGTCATTTTTTCCACAGATATTCTTCGTTTAGATTAGACATAATCTCAAATTAGTTTTAACGAGCTTTTTCTGATAAAACCATGCATTTTTCATTAAAGTTATGCCATGATTATATGTAGAAGGTGGAACTAAAGGAAAGACAGAACGTGACTGATACCATTTCAGTGATTTCTGCTTTCAATGTTTTTATCCATTAAATTTTTAAAGTCATTGTAATTTCAGTCAGCTTTAAGGATTTTAATTAGTAGAGCACATTAATATTTCAAGGATATTTTATAATCTGGTTAGAAAATAGAATTGTGTAAAGTACTCGTAAGAAACACCTATGTGGTAGGCTTATCCTCTAAAGGTGTTCTCATACCCTGCAAATATATGTACTTTAGAACCATCTTTACCGTTCCTCGATTTTCTTAGGACTCACTGCAGTCTGCTAGCTAATTAGAAGCTTCCCTGCAGTTCTTCTACTGCTTTTCAAAAAGTCACTCATTTCCCCATTTCTCATCTTTTTTGTTCTGATCTTTAGTTCCTGTTTGCTTATTATCATTGATGAGCTTGTTGCCTGACTAACAGATAAGTGCGGTTACAAATCACATCTCTTCTGTAGTTTGTTCTTTTGGAATACCAGCCTCTTAACATGGAAAGGAATTAAAGAGAGTTTCCTAATTGAAACAAATCATTCCAGCAACACCATTCATTTGCACAAGATCCTGTAGAGGAAGCACCTGAGACTCCAAAGCACAGGGCATGTATATTACACTCATCTTAGTCACAGCTAGGGTTTTGGGAACTTCATGGATCTAAAACTAAAGTTTACTTGGATTGTGTGTTTTGTGTTGAGCTTCTTTAGAGCCTCAACCGATTTGGGACACAGAAGATTAACTTTATCACTACCACTAGGACCTACAAATCATTTCTGTAGCCAAGCCAAATAATCAGAGACAGGTAACCTTCTCTTAAACTTGGGAAACTCAGGTCATTGCAGTCCTATTCTCTGCTCTGTCATCAACATCCAAACCCTGCTCTGGAGAAACCTGGCTGCTGTATATTGCATTTTAAACTTTTTAACAGTAGCATTTGTAGCTGTGCTGTTTGAGCATAGATAAGGCAGGGCTTGTAAGGAGAACTGACGTCTTTCATTGTACCAAGGGATATAGTTGAGAAAATAAGGAGTGCTACAGGGATTTTTAATCCCTTGCAGTAACAGCAGAACAGAGAATGCTAAAGAATTACAAAAATGAGCTGAGCTTTTCTTTTTCTGGGAGGAAAGGGGAAAAAAAAAAGTTTTTATCCCCTATTGTGGAATGGGATTGTACAGAGGCTAAACAGTTGGGTCTCCTGCCCACTGATAATTTTGAATGGATGATTGTGAGCAGCTTGCCTATCAGCTATTCCCAGAGAATCCACCTGAAAAGAACTACTTTGTAGAAAATCTGGAGCGAAGTGTACCCTCACCCCGACAGGTAAAACTCCCCTTGTGCACATAGGACTGTTGTGTATATCCTTTGGGGGGGGCTGGAGGGGCGGGGAAGGCAGGGAGAGTGAGAAGGGGGAGGTAAAGAGTCCTAGGTCTTTTTGGACAAGGAGAAATTTCAATGCAAGTTCAGAATACCTGGCAAGTTCAGTCCACTTGTCTGATTTATTAATATTCTGAAGTGTATAGCAAGAGATTTGCACAACTTTGTATCAGTCTCTCCTCAGCTAACCAAACATGTTTTTAATGGGCAGTAATTATTTTATCTTTGACCTTTGTTTAAAGCCCTCCCCTCAGTACATTTAATTTTTTTTTTCTTCAAAAGACTTTCAAGAATTACATTCAAAATTTTGCTCTAAAAATACACCTAAAGAAATTGGTGAATCATTTGCTTTGAAATAGTACCTGCAATAAAGTAGCAATCCTTCCCATTCTCTCACTGGCCTGAATATATTACAGAACCAGGTAGGTACTTAAGAAATGTAGAGTTATACTGAATCTGTTTGACTTTCCAAATCTTTTAGCTACATTTCTCTCCAATATATAACTGTAATTCTTAGATGCTGGATAATGCACAGGTTTGGTATTACAGCATCAAAAACTCCTTTTGAAGTGCAAAGGGTTATTTGTAAAGCCTCAGTGATGAAGCACTGTATCAAAGCACATGGAGTGACAAAACTAAGAGAAATTTAAATTTTACTTTTCCTATAGAAAGAAAGTAAACTGCCAAGAGGAATAGAAAACAAACATGACTACCTGCAGTATATTCTGTACAAGGATAATATAAAAGGTCTCGTATTTTGATATGCCTTTCTTGTGATCTGTGCCTTGATCTCAAATAATAGATCAATCTACTAAGAGTAACAGATAAATTTACATATCTGTCTGAATATTCATGTGACATGCATTTAAAAGGCGTTCAGCTCCAAAGGCTTCACTATGTGTCTCTGTAAATGCTACCTAATACTTTGCATTTCTGTGAATGTTTCTGAATTAAGCAGATAACACCTACTTCCAGCTTTCTAATTTGTCATAGTAGGAGCTGCAAGAAAAGCTAAAAAAAAAAAAAAAAAAAAAAAAAATCCACAGCTACCCGCATGGCCTGAAGCTATTATATAAAGCTTCCAAATCTAAACACTGTACTAAGATCAATCCTCTAAAAGAATCAAGAATTAGGTAATTCTTTTTTTATTATTTTATTGAATCTGAGCTGTTTCAGTGTCATTCCACCTGTAGTCTTTTACAAATTTTCTCTGAAGCTACTTAAAACAAGGCCAGAGTATCAAAGGCAAGCTGCCACAAGTTCAAACTCAGTAAAAGCTGGCATTGCAGAACTAAGATGAAACCAGGGAACCATGTCTCAGAACACAGGCTATTGATATACACCACTGTTAACTGGAGTTTGTAAAATTTATCATTTCATAGAGTTTAAGGTCAGAAGGGATTATTTCGTTTAATCCAACCTCTTTTATATCACAGGCCTTTATGGTTCACACTACATGAAGCCCAGAGATCTTAATTAGACTAAAGCACGTCGTTTCTTAGGACACTAAGCTGAGACAGCAGAGACTACAGAGATTTTGGTGTCATCAAGACATATGCCTTGGCAGGAAATTGGCTAAGTGAGATATGCATAGATAATTTCAGCAGGTAAGTAAAGCCTGCAGTGGAAATGCTAAACCTCCAAATTATGTTTCACTTTGAACACATTTCTTTTGGAGAAATTTCTTCCTGACACCAAATCTGGTAGTTGGTGGTTATATGCGGATTAAGCAAAATCCCCTTCTTGTCCAAATAATGGCATCTGTCAGTGGTCTGCCAAGTTCACATGTCCATGTTTTCGTTCTGTGGAAAGCAGAGTATAGAGTTCCTAGATCACTACTCTCTATGTGTTTGGCATATAGATAAGGAATATTCATTTTTGCACAATTAAGTATAGCCAAAGAGACTGTAAGCATGTGATAAGACCCGATCAGATACAATAATTGAAAAAAACTTCACTACAGTGGTTCATCCCTTTCAGTAACCTGCTTCCAATTTTGGCCAATTTATTGTCCTTCAAGTAGAACAAGTACTCCGTTCCACCCAGGTAAAATCTAGCACCCATATATAAAAGCTTCACCCAAGAAGATGACAGTGTTAAGCTGTGATGAAGAAAACTGAGAAGAATTGTTGTCTTCAATATGAAGTCACAAGTGTCATAGGCATATGAGAGACAATCTGGCATCCTTCATCTTTATTAAAGTCCAGGGCTGGAAAGGATGAACAGTAGGACTCATCAGTTCACAAATTCCAAGGCCACAGCCAGCCTACCCTTTGGGGTAGATATAAAGATTTTTTGTTTGTTTGTTTTTAACAACTCCAAATGATAGCCAGCTCTCAAAAAGCTCCTAGCCAGGTTGGATGCGAGAAGGACAAGTCAAAGTCGTCACCAACTGAAGCAACTACAATTCAGTCCCAGCAGCTGGGGGCTGCAGGTCAGTAGTGGTGCAGGGAGCAGGAGGCATCAAGAACTGGAAGGAGAATGATGGGGGTGCTCGGACTGACTTCTAGGCCCCAAAAATATATCAGCAAGTTGTGAATTTCCATATAGGCTCAATCTCTGATGGTTTCTCTCTTAGCTGAGAAATCATGTCTTATTACATGTCTAATTTCAAATACTTATTTTGTCTTCATAAGCATCTTCATAACCGGATGTCCTTATCTGTGTATGTATGTGTCCTCTGTCATCTATTAGCTTTGTTTTCAACACATTTAATAATCTGAGGTTCTGAAAACGTTGTATCATAAACCCTGTTTTCCAGATCTGGGAAGAGCTAGGTGATCTTCCCTGAAACCTTTTCTAATATTTTTGCAGCCTTATGAAAATGTGAAGGAGAAAAATGTACTCTTTAACATAATGGTCTTTCTAAGACTGTATATTAAAGTATTCTTCCTCTGTTTCTTTTTGTTTGGGTTTTTTTTTGTCTTTATACACATGAACAGAGGCATTTTCCTTCTTTCACCTGTGCTAAACATTAATTTAGGAAAACTGAATACGCTGCCTTCTGTTCACTCTGTAATTTTTGTAGTAGTATGTGTCATCTGTATTTTTCTGGCTTTTCTTAGATTACAATCATTTCACTAGATGATTCTGATGGCCAGAGAATGATGAGAAAGACCATATCAAAGATCTGTCTAGCTCATTAACCTGTGTCTGGGTCGAAATCAAATACCTTATTCTTAGGAATGAGTATAAAAAGGCAAATAGCAATATTTTTCTGGAATACTTTGCACAATTTCAGCAATTTGGAGCTTAGAGAGATAAAGATACCATTTCTATGTCTGAGTTTCCTGGCTTTTTCTGAATTTCCCTAGTGCTTTTTTGGACCTATATAAACGTATCACCCACAAAAATCCCGTGTTAAGATGTTATCTTACTTAACTACAAGTTTTGTTAAGAACCATTTCATTTTTTTGGGGTAAATTTTCTTCTTGCTAGTTTCATTTGATACCTCTAGTTCTTAACCTGAAAGGCATCATCAGTAGTTGATCTCTCTTCACCTTCTCTTTTCCTCTCTGTTTTATACACCTCAGCTACATTCCATCCAGTCATCTGGTTAATTAACTCAAAATTTCTTTAGCTTCTAGCAATTTATTATATACTAGTAGATCCACTAATTTATAGGGGATAGTCATCAGGCTGATCTGTCTGTAATTCCCTAGAATGACCTCTTTTTTAAGTTGAATGTATTAGGATGGTGTTGACAGGACAAAGCTGTCTTCTGATGTTTTTATTTTTTCAAGGTTTGTTAAAAAGTATCATTAGTGGTTTATCAGTCTCCTAAGCTACTTCATTTAAGACTCTTGGCTAAATTTTTTCAAGCTGTTGGTTTGAAAATAATTTCTTTTAACACAAACTAGATCCTACTTACCTCTTCCTCAGCATCGCCATGATGGTTATTTGCTCTTCTGCTATTCCGGCTGTAAAACAGAAGTATCTGCTGAACATACTCCTCTTTCAGACATTCTACAGCTGCATCAAACAGTTACTTTATACAAGCCTGAGAATTTTCTTTATTTCTGTTGCTACAAACCTGCTTTTCAGTGAAAAGATTCAGAGCAGTTTCTGAAAATCAGACCCTTTCAGTTTAAAGGTCTAAAATTCAGGCATCCGAATTCTCAAGTCACCTTTACAAATGTGGGTTAGGAAACAGACTGACTAAAGTTTTGTATCTCAGGGGCAGGAGGCACATGATTTTAATTACATTCAAAATTGACATGTTCTTTCATTCTCACATAAAATCAGAAACTTCTTGGTTTTTCTTATATTCTGCAAAACTTGTCTGTAGTATAGGTGACCTGCTGTTAGCTGAAAATTTATTCTCAAGTACAGATTAAATTACAGCTAAAGAGACACGGAGAAACAAATATTTTGTGATGAAGAAGTGCCATAGCAATATACTACTCTTTAGTCTCCTAAAACATACACATACACACAAGTTTTTGGACACCTGATATAATTGCACTACATTCTACTGTAAGAAAAAAGAAAAACCCTTCATCTATCCACAAGATTCCTTAATTGGCCTAGGAGTCCTGGATGAAGTGATTGATCTTGCACAGCTGTTTGTAGCAATGCATGGCAAATATGTTTACAATTGACAGAGATAGATGACACTATAATTGACAGTTTACTTTTCTTCTATATATTTTTTTAAGCTAGAGGATCAATTGGACATCTCCAAAGTTTGGAAGAGAAAAATAGATCTGTTTCTACTTCCAATTATTTTTATTCTGCATGGCATGCTGAAACCTGTCACAGCTAAGACCAGATTGTCCAGTTTTAATATGGTTCACTCTCTTTTATCAAAATAACTTCTATTACACTTTGTCAAAATAAATGACACTGCTAAGGTGATTGGAGGCATGTATCTCAGCCTATTGCAAGCCTGGAAAACTGAACATAGAGAAATACCCAAGTAACTTATTTACCTCAAATTAATCATCCAAACAAGAGAGAGGACACTTTTATGGGAAAGCAAGCGTTACCTTTTCATGGAATTCTTTCTAGAATGGTAGCAGTACTTGGAATTCCAGAACAAAAACAGGCACTCATCTCCAGCATTGCAATTACTGGTCTTCTAGGCAAGAGCCTCAAATCACTGGATGGCAGCCTGTCTATGCTGGATACCCTTTTTATGCTTTTGAGGAGGAAAGAAACACATGATGGAGACTCTCTGTGGGGAAGGTAAACTGTTTTGTAGGTCAAATCACTGTAAACAGTGATTGCATGCCTGCTTCCAAGGAATGCCTGTGTTTGTATGTATGTGCATGTGTGGATGTGCACATGGGTGTGCATATGTGGGAAAGAGATGTGAGCTTGAGAGGTTAATGGTAGGTGCAGGATGCGTTGAGTGTTGTATATTTAAGTCTACAGGGTCCTGACAGGAATTGACAAAAGTACAGGAGGGAGAAGGTGATTGATGTGGAAGGCTAACAGAAGCAGAGAAGAGACTGAAAGCAAGCTGTAGAGCAAAAGAGAGAAATGAATTAGATGGAAAAAGATGGCAAGATAAATAACAGAGTAATATGAATTTGAAGAGGAAACAGAAAGATTTAAAGATACAGTGAAACAAAGAAATAAAGAAAAAGAGAAAAAAATCAACATACACAAAGAGACCTGGGAGTTGAAAAAATGGCGACTTAATGAGAGCTTGAGGCAAATATGTTTTCTCTATTTTAAAATGTTAACCAGGAACAAATTAGTAAAACAGAGATAAGAAGTCTTATTTCATAGCTTGCCTGAGGCAGCAAAGAGCCCAAGGCTTAAATTATGAAGGAACATTATTTAGAAATTGGTGTTCAGAAAGGACTATGATTTGCTGTATTGTGAATGAATGTAATTGTCAGGAAAGAAAGAAATATTTTTTTCTCAGCTGGAAGATTGCACATCAGTAGGCATTTTCAGTACCACTGCTCTTTGATTTCATCTGCAGGAACTCATGTTATACCAAGACATGCTTTTCTGGGATGTGTTGCTGTGAAGCAAAAAGCTGGGAGAAGCTGCAATGGTTATGACTCACTGATGAAGGCCAGAGTAGAAAGGTGACTTTCAGAATTTTTTTTTTTTAATGTTTCTGATAGAATTCATTATTCTTCACCAAGCATTTCCCATCAGCTTTCCAGCTTTAGATTATAAAGATAATGACACCCTTGCAGACACAGGACTGACTTTAAGGGTTATAAGGTCTTGACACTTCTGAACTAGTCATGGAGGCCCACTGTCTTGTGATTTTGGAGTCCTTTTTCGCAGCTATGGATCACTGCACGAATAAGGTGGGGCAAACATTTCATGTTGTTATAGAGTGCAACTTTCTTTAAAATCAGTATTTTTCTGAGGGGCAGGTGGGAGTTTACAAATATGCATCTGTACAAATATGGAAAAACATAAGGTCTATAAGGTATCTTTAAAAAAACCTTAAGCAACAGGGAAAGCTACAGGACAGGTATAGGGTTATATATATTCCTTGACCTTTGCGGAGGGGAACACAACTTTACTTTGATAAACAATATTCCAGGCTGTCAGCTTGCTTTCTTTTCAATACCAGCAGAAATCAAATTCAAATCTGGTGTAGTCCAATGCAATTTTATTCTTTCTTTTAGAGTTACTCCTTTCAACAGCTGTGTTTTTGATCTAATAGGAAAGAATGCATCAATTAACTGGAACCGCTACCGTCCTTTGCTTTAGCCTTCCTAGGGTTTTTTTTATGCTCAGTTATTTACTTATACTTTTTAACAAGGCAAGTGCACACTCTTTTTCTGTGCCCGTTCCCTATTTGTTTATTTTCAATGGAAGCAGATGCACATTAGAACCACAGTTTTGGGTAATATGCTAGCACATGCCAAATTACAGTGATATCTCCAATGGTTTGTACAACACTCCATCAACCACCAGAGTAATTATTACAGTAATGCATATTTCTACCTTGATGTTGTTTGTAACAGATTTTATATCCAAGTATTTTTTACCCAATAGCAAAGTCAGCAGTAAACTGCAGCCCTGAATCAATACTGTATCTAGCCACAGAGTGTAAAAAAAAAAAAAAAATTTGAAGAAAATTTAGGCCATACACTGACAAATGGCAATAAATATGTTAAATATAAAGAAAAAGAATAAATTAGCACTTCTTTCTCTGCCTCAGTGTCCCAGAAAACCATATGTAGATGATAGCATTACATACTACTGATTTGTTGCAGCTGCTCCTCTATGTTTTCTGTCAGTAGAGCTAGTCCAATTTTGTGCTCTATTTTCATTTCTCTTTTGTACAGCTCCAAACCCTAACATGACACTCTTTATTAACATTTCCATCACATGTCTACACTTTTCAAAAAAATTATAGTAATTCCAAATTTATAATTTATCTTGAAAAAAAGAAAAGCAGTGTACTATGGCAATATAAAATTGCCTTTTATTATTAAGCTATTCAGGTGTCAGTGCAATTGTTATCACTAGGACTGCAATCATTATAGATCATGGTTGATATGTAAAACAACATTATAAATGTGAATATAGTTATAGGATTTTCTTCATTTTCAGAGTAAAGACACATCAAAATATGCATTAAAATAGTTCCTCAGTTTCAGCTTTCTTTTAAAAGCAGTAATCTTTAACTGAAATTCTTTGGAGGCTTGGAGATTTAGATTTGGCTGTGTCAGTGCACACCCATATGTTCTGAGGCTTACCTCTGTGTTTAAAACTTCTGGTTTTGAAAAATTCAGCTGGGAGCTTTGACAAAATCCGGGAAGTTTTCACCTTTCCTCTCTTAGGCTTATAAGCAAAATCAGAAAGATGAATTTTCATGCTGAAAAGCTGTATTTCAGATACATGGAAATAATGTTAAATCACAGTCTAACTGCTTGCTTTGCCTTTTGTTTAGTTTAAGACTGAGACTGGTTTTTGTTGGACATCACTAGAGTATTTAATTACTGTATTTTTGGGGATCATGACATTGATATACTTTGATATCAAAGGTATCAAAAATAAAGGTATAATAGGAGTCTTGGCATCCCTTGCTATGGAAAGGAAAGAGAAAACAGAGAAAAAAATTGGGTTTTTTGAAGCTGCATTTTTATTTACATTTTGGTGAGACAATAGCAGAAATATGATTCTTGTCACCGTTAACCTTAGTTACTATAGATTCTACTCCTTGGATGCTGTCCTTGTCAGAGCAGGGAGTTCGTTTAATGGCTTGAGATATATAATCTGGATTCACTATTGACATGCGATTTTTAAGGATTAACACTAGTGGTAGAAAATCAGGCAACATTTAGAAGTTGAACTTTAAATCTTGGTTTGATTATATCTCAGCTTATTAAATGGTCAGGTAATAATGATAGTCTAGCACTGCCACCATCAAATCTATCATCATCAACAGTGTGTTTCTGCTGGAGCTTGTTCTGGTGATACGGACATAAACCTTCCTTTCCCAAAACATATGTATGCATACAATTCATCCTTACCAATCTTTCTTTTTTTCTTCATTTTTTTTAGCATATTTTCTGGCTGGTCCTGTATTTATTTCTTTTCTTTCTGTATTCAGTTTCTTATTCATATTGATGCTTTTGTTTTTATTTCTTGAGCATTTAGATAATTGGGCTTTATTCTTACTGTTCCTAAGTTTGTGTTTATAATCAAGCTCAGCTGATCAAACTCTTCCAATATTCATGAGAACTTGTGAAAATTGCTTATCAACTTTTACATGGCAGAAAGTTTTATACCAGAGTAGACTTTGATATATGTTAGTACATTTTAAATATATAGTGCAAGCTGTCTACTAGGAAGCCAGTAGTAATATACATCTCCTGCACCACGGTGCTGTGTTTCTTCTCCAAACCCACTAAAAATAAGACAACACAAAAAAATCATACTCATTCCATTCCAATAAATATGCTTCCTAAAATGCAAAACAATGTTATTAAACTTCATTATCTTCTTCCAAGGCTGACATCCCCGAACTTGTGTGCATTATGTCATAGGACTATTCAGCTTTCTCTCTTCCTGACGCCAAAATATAGAGCAAATTAATAATTAAAAACTCATTAGTACATTTAATTTCATTGTTGGAAGTGGAAACTAATACATGGACAGGAAAATGTTAGTCTTGCTCTGCAGTGCATGTGCTAGCTTACCTTTTTAGTTTCTTTAGGTGTAAAGAATGCAGGCTCAGATAATTAGCTATAATTCCTTTCTTGTGTGTTGTTGAAGCCTAAAGAAAAAATATTTCTTGATGTGGAATTTTGGCTTATGTTTATTTTAAATGTAATTTTTTCTCTTAATATGGGTCGTTATCATTTTAGTGGAATAAGCACGTTCATTTTCTAAGATATTCATCTTAGATAGTCATCTACATATTACTCTATAAAAATATATTTAAAACAATTGCTCAATAGCCAAGAAAAATGATCAAATGTGTCCATGCTTTTCTCTGCATTTAAGAAAATAACTTATTTGTGTAAGTTGAAATGTCAAAACAAACTATCAAATACTGTGATGTGGCAGGAGAAAGCAACAATCAAAATTCTGGACATTTTAAAGCATTGGTAACTGTGTAGTTAGAATTGCACTGTGTGCTTTGAACAGGGTAATAATGCAATTGCATAATTGTCTTTGGTCTGTCCTCTTCACTCAAAACCAGAAACAACTGGTCAAAACTTAGAGTTATGTATTTAACCAACCAAGGATTTGTGTGCTGTGTCTTGATTTACTGTTGGTGGTGTTTTTTCAGTATAAAATAATACAAACACAGAAAATGAAATTCAGGAACTAGAATGTGGAAAACATCAAGGAGGAGATGGGCTCATTTCAGAACATTCTGTTTGGAATTTAGGCCCCCTGTGCTGGGAAGATTAGAAAAGCTTGCATATGCATTTTAGATGGTTATGAAAAAGTAATTTTCCATACTTTTACCCCTATTAGAGCCCTGATGTTAGATGAATTGCATAAATGCTAGCCAGTCCCTTTACAGCATTGTGGAGCACCCTCATTCCCTAAAGTGTTTGGGGAACAGAATCTGACAGATACCACCAAAACAAGAGAAGCCTTAAAAATAATCCTACGCTTAAACAACCACCATGGAGTGCCCAAATAGTGCCTCCCTCACAGCAGAATTGTGGCAATCCTGCTTTATCTCTATTCTTAAAACATCGGGTCAGCTTTTCAATAGTTCCTCGAGTACCTGGTCTTCAGAAGATTGGTTATATAAGTATTAAGTTGATCTTTTTATTAGGTGTGTTCTAAATGCTGGGGTCAGGGTTGTGGGAACATGTATGAGTAGAGATTAGGGTAGTAATGATGAAAGAGACATTTACAGTTGCTGCTGCTAGAGCCTCCACGGTTTCCCAGCAAGGGACCGCAATTCTGCATAGGATTGTTTGCTTGTGTGCGGTATACAGCGGGATCATAATTCTGGGTATAGCAATAGGAAATGGGACAGAAAGAGACTGCCAAAGAGGAATTCCCCTTCTGCACTAAAGCAGCCTGATGTGTAATATTTTGTCTAGAGTTGTCCTTGTGGTCTGTACTAATGACATTATCTCCCAGGAGATCATTATCTGATGATTGCACCCCATCATGCATTGTTCTCGCTGACCTGAATGCTGCTGGAAAATATTATTTTTGTAACACCTGCTACATCCCCATCTTCTGTTGGAAATTTAGTTCCTCTTTTGGCCTGATGCCTTACTACATTTTCCACAGTCTGTTCTCTGTTACAAAGCCAGTTTGGTTTCCCATGTTAAAGACGTACAGGGCTACTGCTCCTATCAACATTGTCTTTCTCATCTTTTCTATACCAGTGTTATCTGATGCGGTGTCTTCTTTGCTGCTAGCATATGTTTTTCATTGTTGATTCTTTATGGTTTCTTGCACTCTGAATTGAGTTATAGCTTTTGTAAGCATGTGATCTGGTTCTAAAAGACAGCTCTAACAACTTGTCTTTCCTGGAATCTGTGACTGTCTTGTATTAATTCATCTTATAAAACCCACTATTTCAGTGTTCAGCAGGAGTATGAGATACTGTATTAACATCCTCTACTAGTACTTCTTCATTACATCTGTCAATATTTTGCCAAAGGGACTTGATCTTAGGTACTTCCCCTTTCCACCCATTTTTTTCATTTCTGTTTTTTCCTCTATGTTTCTCTGTCATTGCTATAAGAAATGCCTAATTAGATTTTATTATGTTGGGCAAGTTGTTATATTTTTTTCAAAATATAACTGAGATGAAAACTGCCACTTTCAAAAAAGAATTTTAAATCAGTATATTTTATGTGCTTTTACATATGCCATATACTTATAACAAAGTCACAGGGCTGTATTTGCACATGGCTTCTATTAAGCTTCCTATGCCTCCTGGAGGCTTTCCCAGTACTTATTAAAATTATACTCTTTGTTTTTTGAAAGATACTTGATATGTATTAAAACATTAAAATTGTGTTAAGATAGGATATGATTTATTTTACAGCCTCATTCTAGTTATTCTCAATTTTATTATCCATATTTTTGAAGGCTTAGTCATTCTTATCCGCTGAGGTTAGTTTCTTTTCTAACATTTCATATTAGAAATGATACAGTTAGATGCTATTCTTTTTGTCCAAAAGCTATGTAAAGAAGGCCCCATTTTAAAGACTTTCAGACTTCTGAAATGCAAGAAGAAACAGACTTTTAAAAAGAGAAAACATCTAAAGGCTAATTTTTGTCTATCTGAATCTTAAAGCAAAAAGCAGTCTTAAGAAAAGCATCTTAGATGAACAGTGCACCTTAAATTGCAAATTGAGAACTCATGTTACAAAGCTCTTTCCTTTTCAGAACTGTATGCAGAAATTACTGTGAACTTTTACGCAGGTTTCCCTTTTTCAGGGCTTTTTGAAGTTCCCCTTTAACTGGCTGCTCTGCATCCTGATTGAGGTTCAGCACATTTATATCCAAAGGAAATCACATCATGGCTAAAAGTAAATGACATTGCTTCAGAAGACTACTGCTTCTTACAGAAATAATTTTTCCAATCTCCTTTTGATCTTCAAAAAAAAATTTAATATTATTCTTTAAAGCAGAAAAACCTTTAAGCTTTCAGCCATTACTGTAGCCTATAAAAATAGCCCTTTGTAATTAAATTAATTACCTTTTCAGTTCATGTATCCATTTAAAACTATATATACAGAATCACAATGTTACCTATAAGAGGTAGCTTGAGCAAGGATAGGTTAATTTTTGCTTCTGAACATTTTAAACCAAATTACTGTTTTTCAGTGACCCTGGAGTGGAGAGGTACGAACTACTTGACACAGCTATCGAGAGCAATGATGTATAACACTGTTTTGAATCTGCATGAGAAACCAGATATTTGGTTCTCTCAAAAATTAATTTGCTGGCAAGTTAACGGTTGGGAAGGAGAGATTTGGGTGGGATCATTTCTCCTGTTTTGTCATCATCTTTTTTCTTTTTGTCCACAGAAAATATCAGGTTGATTTTCATGGCAAATTGGAGTTCTGGCCTGTGAAGAGCAGTCAGGCAGTATATGCAGTAGAGGTCATTTGGGTTTTTTGTGGTTTTTTTTCTCTTTATGCTCTAATTGGCAGAATCTGTCACACAGTAATCCTCAATAGGATCCCATTTTCATCTACATAATTTTCACACCTGCTATTTACTACTGTAAATTGAATTAAGGGACAGTGGCTGGAAATTTTATTGTGTCCATAGAATTTGCACCAAGCCAAGTCAATACGAAATGACTTTTGCTTTCTCATTTCTAAGAAAATGCAAAATCCATCTTTGAGCACAAGCTTTCCCACAAATGCTTTTAAATAGTAACCTCACCGGACTTTTAAATAAAATGACACTACCTATGAAACCTTCTTGGCAGCCAGCAAAGAAGAAGAGAAATTTTTTTTTTTTAATATTACTCCTTGGTAAAGGCAGTTAGATACTTTGATGATGAGTATCCATGTGAACACAGACATAAATTGTTAGGGTCAGCTGAGGTTGGCAGAAGTTGTTTTAAGCTGGTTTCTCATTAGAGAGACTACATTTCAGTTGAGTGGTCCGATTCGGTTGAACTGGAGGGGAAAAAATCCAAACCAAACATTTTCTTTTAAGAATAGACCCTTGTGTCCATCTAATTCTGGCAGGCAGTGCCCCAAGTTCTTTTGTTACTTTCAGCAGTTATCTTTGAATACTGTCTTTTATATAGAGATACAGATATTTGCCATGAGACGAGTATCTCCCACTTGTACAGTGGGAAGTTCTGGTTTCATCAAAATCAGTTATCCTTTGCAGCCAGAAGTCTGTCTGTCCTTTACTAAACACAATAAATGCCACGAATAGGAAGTGTCTCAATTTTCATATGAACTTTAAAAGACTTTTTTTCTGATACAGTTGTTTGGGTTTTTTCTTTTCAATGCAAAAGTTTTTTAGCAACAGACTTTACAGAGCCTTTGGTGAATACATTTTTTTGCTAACAAAAATCCTAGTTATTATAATGCATCAGATCTCTTTGAGTCATCTTTCACGATTCTGTGTGAATGAAATAAAAGCATAAAAACAAAGTTCCATTTTCTTACTTGAGACTTAGCTTTGAAAGCCAGTAGCATGTTCCTTCTCCTGGTATTCCTCAAGTTAAATTCCGTCTGATGTGACACAGATGGCAAAATTCCTTGCCACTAAATCCCTGCCCATTCATTGCCTCCTTTTTTGAATAGTTTCTGTGGTCCTTCTTGAGCATTTAGTGTATGCAGTGGGTACTGCATTGGTTAAAAAAAATAAATGTACTGCAATATTTTATATGTCCTGTAAAATTTTATTTGAAATGATAGACCAAAGAAAGATATTTTCCTTTCATTTTACGAGCAGCCTCATCGCTGCTAGCAGTCTTACAATGTGTATATTAGATAGAAGTCATAATGACATAGATTAGCATATTTGTGAACGCCATTGTGACTTGGAGAGCCACAGAGTGGCTGGAGAGCTGCCCGGCAGAAAGGGACCTGAGGGTGCTGATTGACAGCCAGCTGACCATGAGCCAGCAGTGTGCCCAGGTGGCCAAGAAGGCCAACAGCGTCCTGGCCTGTATCAGAAATAGTGTGGCCAGCAGGAGCACGGAAGTGATCGTGCCGCTGTACTCGGCACTGGTGAGGCCACACCTCGAATCCTGTGTCCAGTATTTGGGCCCCTCACTACAAGAAGGACACTGAGGTGCTGGAGTGTGTCCAGAGAAGGGCAACGAAGCTGGTGAGGGGTCTGGAGCATAAGTCTTATGAGGAGCAGCTGAGGGAACTGGGGTGGTTTAGTCTGGAGAAGAGGAGGCTGAGGGGAGACCTCATCGCTCTCTACAACTGCCTGAAAGGGGGTTGTGGTGACGAGGGTGTTGGTCTCTTCTCCCAAGTAACTAGTGCTAGGACAAGAGGAAATGGCCTCAAGTTGCGCCAGGGGAGGTTTAGATTGAATATTAGGAAAAATTTCTTCACTGAGAGGGTGGTCAGGCATTGGAACAGGCTGCCCAGGGAGGTGGTGGAGTCACCATCTCTGGAAGTGTTCAAAAAACATGTGGATGTGATGCTTCAGGACATGGTTTAGGGGACACGGTGGCACTGGATTAATGGTTGTACTTGATGATCTTGAAGGTCCTTTCCAACCTTAGTGATTCTGTGATTCTGTGACTTTTCAGGTTTATTGATCACTGGGATTTCCCAGATTTTTATACTGTTGCATTTTTGTTGTGCTTTCTGATAACCAGTAAGTTTGGAAAAACAGTGGTATATTTAAAATAATATTTAAAAATAATAATAAAACATTAATAATGCACAAAAGAACCGTACATGAAAATATAATTAAATACACTATAGGCTGGAACATCAGTGGCATTGCACTATGAAAGTGAATTCCCTGCAATGCCTTATGAAGTAAAGCAGATAGCCTTCCACCATCACCTTTGCTCAGTGCTATCAAGGTTGAAGGAGGCTGAAAAACAGCTCATTAGCTACAGCCAGATGTTTTCTGCTCCAGACCATTGCTATTAAGTGGCAGGTATTGCCTGGCATCGGGATTTTATACACAGATTTGTGACCTGCAAGATATATATACCTACAATACCATATTCTATACAGTGCTCCTCTCCCTTATAGTATTTTCTGCTCATCCTTCCATGGGATGGTGGAATATCGGGGGGGGGGGGGGAGGCTAGGGGAGAATTATTTCCTTTCCAGATTGCAGTTAATCAAAGCCATTTTTAACATGCCTGTATATTATATGGGAAGAGAATAGAATATCTAATAGGCTAAAACAGCACTTTAATATCAGTTTATTTTCCACTACTAATACTAATAAAATGCTTGTTCTGAAACCCTAACGTAGGTAAAATTTGACTGAGCTTAGATCTGAAATTGGGCTTTCCCCTGCTATGGTCTAAAACTTACTTCTTAGAGTCCAGATCTTTAGAAGAATTGTATTTTTAATCTATTCTTCAGAACTGATTCCCTTGGATTTTTAGAAGGATATTTCTACACATATCTGTCCTTGAAAAGGAAATTAATTTTTATATAAAAATAATTTCTTAAGAGAATGTTTGTTTTATATATTTCAGAGAAAATACTGCTGTTGAGCATCCAGTTGGAATGAAAGATTGGCTATATGTATCTCCTTTTCTGCATTCTTTTATACCTTTACGTTATCGATGTTTGGCCAAAAGTCAGGTTTTCTTTGGCTAAGTCTTGAAAACACTGAAGGACAGAGATTCAGCAGCATAAGTTTAGCCCCAATCATCTTTGTAACTACCCTTCCAGTAATTGTAGATTGCTATTAGATTGTTCCTTAGCCACCCCTTCACCTGACTATACAAGACTAGTTACCTCAACATTTATTATTTTGGCAGCCATCTACTGGACCCTCTCAGGCTTTTCCACACACCCAAAGGGGATCCCAGTGTTCCAGACATGACACCACCAGCACTGAGTAGAGGGAGTAACAGTTCCTCTTGATCCATTTTCCACACTCCTCCGAATGCAACCCAGTCTATGGTTTGTCTTACGGTGAGAGTTGGCTCATATTCATTCCTGCATCCACTGTAACCTTTACAGAAAGGTCACTATTCATTTTCCCAATGTGTAATTTCCCATTTCCCACACTGTACCACTCTATCGCGTGGCTCTACCCCACAGCAGAACTTTCTGCCGCTGCTTATTGAACCTCATGAGATTTTTGTTAGCCCAGCCCTCAAATTTTTCAAGGTGTCTCTGTATCAAAATTCTGCCATTTGTCATGTCAGCCAGTTCCCTAGTGTATTGTCATCTTCCAAGTAGCCGCGGATGCAGTCTGTCTCATCAATCCGGGTTGGTGATGTAAACGTTGACAAATGTGGATCCCATGTTCAAGCGTTGGCTTATTGGTAGCTGCCAGCACACACTGGGCTATTGATCCAGTTGTCCAGCCCGTTCACATTCCACTAACAGTCTGCTTGGCCAGCCCACACATTCATGTTTTCCAAATGAGAATGCTGTGGAAGATGGGTTGAATACTTTCACATTACAGAGTACATAATTTACTACTTTAAAGCATTATGATTAGGAAAAAGATAAAAATCAACTAAGTAAACAACAAAAAAAAAGTTGTAAAAAGAGGAGGCAGCTAGAGAAGGCTACAGGGAGAGCTGAGACATCACTTGATAATCGCTATCACTGAGAACAAGCTAGGTGTTAGTGTGTCTTGCCCAAGGTAGGAAAAGAATGAGTGTTTTCTTGCTCTGGTATGATATTTCAGTGGGATTTGCCAATATTTTCTGACTGAGTTGGATGGAGAGTTTGCAGAGCAGAACTGAGGCTGTGTGGAACATTGAATTTCGTGTTGTTTCCCATGTGTCTTATCTTAGCCTCCTTTCTATGTCATCAGGATATTTAGTTGTTTTAGTGGTCTGTATAGCCTATAGGGCACTACCGTAACAAACTTGCCATAGAAGCTGTTACAGACATATATTAACTACAAAAAAGGCAATACAGAAAACTCCTTTAGGCCCCTAAAAAATATGAATAGCTGATGCAACTGTGTCTGCGTAGTAATAATAAAGAGTTTTATGCAATCTGGCAAAACGGGTTTAGTGTATTAACCTCACTACCATAGGTCCACCCGAGACAATTTAGCATGTGAAAGAATGTTTCTGTAGCAAAGAACAGTAACAACCTTTTCCAGTTGATAATACAGTAGGGAAAAGGTACTATCTTTCTGGTCAGCTGCCAAGAGCTCACCATCTGATTCATAAGCAAAGGAAGATGTGGAAATTCCCTATGGATTAACAAACATCACTCAGTCCGATTTAAAAAGGCTGTCAACAGAAGACAGAAGAGACCCTGATGTCTGGCAAGCTGAAGGAGGAAGATCATGCTAGTTAATTTTTAATTCTCTTTCAAATCAGTCCTCTTTTTCCAAAATGTAGACTGAAACAAAAAGTGCCCAAGACATGGACCCCATGACCTTGATCTTTTTGTAGTCTCCTTGCTTGAGATGTGAATGTTGCTCTTTGCTGTGACTCTGTCACAGCTGCTTCTGCCATACTCTGGAAACTGGGCAAGAACTCAGGAGGTAGGAATAACATCCCACTTCTGCCAGGGGGTTGTTCATCACCTCTCTTAGAGAAATATGGTATAAAACTGGAAAAAACCCCAAACCTTACTATGTCTCTCACAGGAGCTTTTTGTTTTCACCAGTGGTGTTGCAAGTGTTATTTATATCACTGGGTAGAATACATGGTCTTTGCCTGCTTTATGATAATAAAAATGGATATGGAGAGAGATATAAATAAAATTTCAATTGATGTCAGTACAAAGGATGGATAGGATATGAAGGATTCCTTCTTTTTGGCAACTGAATATTTAATTTCTCCTATTCTGTAGAAAAAAATATATTTCTGAAACTTCTTCCAATTCATCAGCTTTCTTCAGGATATTGCCACAATCTTCAATACTTAATATTGAGACTACATAATTTGATATTTTGATTTGCAAAAAAAGATAAGAAATGTCAACCAAGAGATGCTTAACTGTATTTTTCTTGAATGATTTGAAATGGAAAAGAAAATAACCTCTAAACCAAAGGCATATATTTTAAACAAAGCATAGCATTTAAAATAGTAAATACCCATTTAATTATTTAAAATTTCATTTGTCCATCTTGTCCACATTAGTTTTAGAATCACTTCTATTCTAGATGTGCATTTATTAATTGAACTGTTAGGGTAACAGTAATTTCATGAAGCATATTTATTTTTTAATAAATCATTAGTCCATTGGAATTTAAAAACTTAATCTTCTACAGCGAATTGCAGATAGAGTCAGTGCCTGTATTTATATGCTAATGACTCTAAGGGAAGAAAGCAGAATTAACATATAATGCTTAATTAAGAGAAAAAAATTGCAATAATCCTATAACTTGGAAGTAAAGCACAAACCATTTCTGGTGCATAATAGAGGTTTTAATTATGTACTTTCAATGTAGCAATTCTTAAATAATGGTTTTGGCACTGGCAATAGCATAGAAGAAAAAAGTCCCACTGAAAACTATTGAAATAAATTAATCCTGTTCAGTTATAATTTTTGAAAGCGCTCATTCCTTATGGTCTCCTTTGTGCATTTACATCATTGAATAGAGGTTTTTATCATTAAGTATTTCATATGAGAGTATTTAATTCTGCAAGGTGCCTGCCATTCCATTGTCTTTAAAAAAAGACAGTATCGATCCTCTGGAATCAACAAGGTTTTGATACTGGGTTCTAGGGAGGCAGGATTAGATTTAATATGTTTTCCTATATGCTTGTATACATAATTGTTTCTATTTGCACTAATTTAGTGGTCCAGAACAACGCTGATGCTTCAAGCTGTTACTGTGGTTTCTCTGCAGGCAAATGGTCTTTGCAGAGCATTTACCAAGCAGCTGTACTTTGAGATTAAAAACCAAGTCACTCTAGTCCTACACTCACCAGTTATTAACTGTGGTCTATGTGGCTGATCCAAAACAGAATTATGTCTATTCCAATTCAGATGGAAATGAATCTCAGAAAAACTGGAGAAGTCTACTATTTCTCTGCAGAAAATTTAGGTATGTGATTGCTCTGCTTCTTTCACATTTAAAGGACCTAATTAGAACAAGCTTGATCTTCTGAAGTAACAAATATTCTTTGTGGCTTACTTTTTGTTGCTTGCTGATTTTTTTTTTTTGGCAGAGAAACTTCATAGCCTTACCTGAGTTTTTTTCAATAAGCTTATTTTACAGAAGAGTGTTTTCCTACCGCTGTAGCAAAAATCAATATATGATATAAAGAAATAAAGAAATGCCAAATGGTCTGCACACATCTGTCTCTCTCACTCTTTGAACTATGCTATTCATAAAAAAGCCTGACTACTGAGTTTTCCTGAGGAGCACTCTAAATATTGCACAAGCACATTGATGTCAGGATTAAATAAGAAAAACTTTAAAAAATTAAACTGTCAGACTCTGCAGATTCAGGACTGATATCTGATACTGGAAAACAATTCAAAGGAAAGCAAAGCAATAGCTGACTCAGTGTGTGTGTCCAACTTTTGCTCCATAAATTGTATAATTGAGCTTGAAGAGAATTTTACATGTAGAGGTATGTTTTGGTGAACTGCACCTTTCTGCTGATCGTCAGTGCTCAACGCTGTGAAATATTTTTTCATGTTTTTCTACATCCAGTCCACCTGCTATCCAGGTGTTAGAATGCTCTTCAGCATGCCTTTTCGTAACAGCTAACAATCTTCATCACTGCTTTTACCAAAATGCATAAATTTGATGTACTTGCTGAGACTAAAATCTACCCTCAAAGGATACCACCTTCTAAACCCCATTTTGAAAATGCAAGTGGAATGCCAACTGAGGCATGGGAAACATACTACTCGTATGTCCTATCCAAAAGCAGAAAGTAAAACCTCTTGTTTAACTGCTTACTGTAACCTTAACTACTTACCTGTAAAGTGTCCAATAAAATAACAGGAGGAGAACCCAACGTTGTGAAATTTGGGAATGATGGGGTTTTTTGCGCAAACAAAAAATGTCATTAGTAGTAGAGCAGCTGCAATACACAGTGCTTGCTTTTTTTGGAAAATACTGCTTTTGTCACTGCTTTCTCCAGACTGTCCTCCCGTTGTTCGCTTCCCCCACAGTTGCTTCCCACTCACTGTGTTGCTGAAAGATTTTCCTCTGAAGTTACCTACCCCTTGTGCTCCTGATTTTCTGCCTATGTTAACTTCTTCCCCCTATTTGTCTTATGCCCTAATGTGAACTGTAACTTTTGTGTCTGGTGGCCTTCAACTATGTAAGCCTTTAATGTAAGCATTAGAAATAATTTCAGTATTTGTTGTATTCATTCTAGTATTTCACAATGCTGCTTTTTTATTGATTCTTTTACAAGGTCAAATTCAAAGAGCTTCTGAAGGCCTTCAGTTGCCATAAGGTCAAATTAAGTGTCTAAATATTGCCTGAACTGCATAATGATTATAAGGTGCATCTGTAAATTAGTCCACAATTTCTTCAATATAACAGGCATTGTTGAGAAAACCCTTTCCTACACTTTGCTATTTTAGTAAACATACTTTAAAGAAACACAGGATTAAATGTATGATTAAATACTGGGTTTATAAGAAGTAGCTGATCAGAGACATTAAAGTTGCATCATTTGAACAGGAAGGTGGGCTGTGAAGATCCTACTGAAGGATTCTGATAGTTTCATAGAGACAGAAATTAAAAAATAGCCAAAGGACAGAGAGAAGATTCTTAGTCCCTTGATTCATACATGGGATATACTGAAAGTGAGTAATTACTCTAGAAAAATGCTTGAAGCAATCTGTATTTGGAAATAAATGTAAATTAACATTTGCTTTTGGTAGAAGTCCCATGCAGCTACCATCCATTCAGATTCCTTGTACAGATAGGAAGTTCCCTGCCATTCAGAGCCATAATACCAGCTTTGCAGTGAAGTACCGATTAAGCTTCAAAAAGTAATAATACAGCTGTGACCCTTTAAAGGCTGATTTTTCTATATGAATAATAGCATTTACAGTTATACCAACTGTGAGGAAAACTATGCTTGTGAATCCTTAGCGTTCAGGGGACATACTGAGTACTAACTGGGGTCAGGAATAAATTTCCCCAAAAGCTGTAACGTTGAGGAGTGAGGAACTTTCTGAACAAGGGGTTTATGCCTTTTACTCTAGGAACAAAAAGTAGCTATTAGCAGAGATTAAATGGAAGATTATGTGGTTGCTTACTCAGATGGTATGTGTGCCTTAAAAAAAAGAGAGAGAAAATATTTCAGTCTTAAACTAAACAATTAAGACCTTTAAGAAGGTTACACAACAGAAAGTAACAACTTTCTTGTCTTTATCAAGTAATTAAAAACCCAAACTTATGGTACGAGTCTTAAAAGCACCTAAAGGTTCATTATCTCGGTTACTTCTATACAGTGCTTGATGTCCTCTGGTCCTGACTATATTAAAAGTTGCTGATGTTAAGTGATTTGAATGGGTGATGCAGTCTGACAAAATGTTGATATCTGCAGCTGAAGTAGTCACTCTATACTGCCTTCAAATGTAGTCCAGTAAAAGCAATTTTTGCCATTTCCTAGCAAGTAGCCTGAGGCGTTGAAATGATTTGAGAGCACCAGCTCTCAGGGCTATTTGGCTTTGCTATGGCCCTGTCTGGTCTTAGCTGGGGTAACAGTTGCCGAGGGGGTAAGTGACCATTCATTGCCTCCCCTGTTATCACTGGCTCTGGAGATGGCCTGGCACCCCTTGGTGGTCCCTTCATGGCAAGCAACAGTCCTTTGTGTTCACTGGGTTGGAGGAAAAATCTCTTGCATCTTGCAGGCTTTAACTGGGCACTGCTAAGAAGGAAGCAGACTGTGATAAGGAAAACATATACAAATAACCCTAAGTGACCCCAGCACTTAGAAGGAAGAACCCCCCCACCAAAGACCTCAGATGCTTTGTCACCTTCCCCCACTCTTCTTGAAGAAGTCTGGAACCATCAACATTAGGACCTAGAGGAGCGCTGGAAAGGGGATACACTAAAAATGTTTTGCATGACAATTTAAACTGTCTTATCAATATGACTTTCTTAAATTAATTAGATAATTTGGAATTTTAGCCTGTTAAAGCATTAACTGGGCTAATAATAAGTTCTTCACTCCACATGCACGCTGTTTTTCCTTTTTCTCATAACAAGATTATGAGTATAGCAATAATCGGCAGTGAGAAAGAGGTCTTTTCTGGAGGCTTATTCTGGAGATTCATCTCATTCAGTAGATCAGATGAATTCACCATGAAAGTGCCTTTTTAATTGTCATTATTGCCCAGATAAGGAGTCAACTCACTGGTTGACCCCACAGGGACGTTTAATGGACATGACTATAGTGGGATTTTGCAGATGGACCACAGCTTTCTGTGCCAGTGCTGAACGCACTAGACACAACCTTTGTCACTGGCTGTTCCAGAGAGGGAACAACACAAACTTGGAGCTGTCTTCACAAGACTGTAAGGATAGGCTCATAATCTTCTAGCTCAACATCAACCCATGCCATATCAAGTTTTTTAAGAAACAAAAGGGAAAATCTAGGTTTGTTTTAAATATTTCAAATATGAGAGAATCCAGAACATCCCTTATTAAGTTCCCTCACTGGTTAATAATGCTTACAGTTTAAAACATACCTTATTTCTAATTTTCATTTTTTGAGCTTCAACTTCCAGTCAAGGCATATAGTTGTATCTTAGTCTGCTATGTGGAAAAGCCCTCTGGTGTAAGAGATCCTCTTTCCATGTCTGTACTTGTAGATCCCTTAAGCTTGGCTTTGATGAGCTAAATAGATTGAACCTCTTAAGTATTTTTCTGTAAGGCAGATTTTCCAGTCTTTAAATCATTCTTGCAGTTTCTTACTCTCTCAAATTTTGCAACATTATTTTAAGTGCGTGGAGAATAGATTTGGGTATATTATTCCAGTAAACACCTCATATAATACCATCACTTAACTTTTTTCCAGTTACCCATATCTTTACACCACTAAATACTATATTAACTCTTCCAGCTAGACAACCTTCTAAGAAGTCAGTCTGAAATGGATATTTAGAAAGACTTTTATTATTTTTTCCAGGAATAGTACTGTAAGCATGACCTATAATCTTTGTTTTACGAGTATGACATTAAGGTCAGATAAATTTTAAATGTATGGTGCTCAGTAAGTTCTGCAATATAATGGCAGTTCACTGCCTTACTGAAGCACATAATCTAAATAACTCTAAAACCGTTTTGTTTTGTTTTGTTTAAAATTATTTACCATAGTGCCTTTAAACTGGAAAACCTTAGCAATACTTCACGCTTTCCAAAAGCAGGGAGCACAGATACTGAATATAATTGGCAGAAGGAAGGTTGTTGCTCAGGCTGTTGTTTGTATGGGATCATTATCTAGTACCTGGTTATTGCCTGCTGTATAAATCCTCAGAGCCCATTTCAAGCATGATCAGGACATCTTATAGATAGAATGAAAAGCCCATTCATCTCTATACCCTTTACAGGATTTGTAAATGAGCCTTTCAGCACAGTTTTCTTTTTGGAATAAAATTTTGCATATTCAAGCTCATGTGGGAGAGTTGCAAGTTCAACCTATATAAACTGCTGCAGTACCACATGACTTAGTGGTTTACTTTATACTAGCTAGTTCTAATCTGGGTGGAGAAGCAAATATCCTTGATCCCCCAGCAAATCATTCCCAGTCTCTGCTAGCATGGAACCTGAAGCTGTTGTTTGTGAGTTCTATGAACACGACAGAGTATGTCTTCTCATATACAGTATGGTCAGAGTTTTGCCATGAAATAACTCAGAAATAACTTCTTGGAAATGTCAAATCTGAGTGGTATTGAGCCTTAGCAATGAAGCGAAATATGAAAAAAATGCCTCATTGCTTTTAAAATGCATGTATAAATTTGTCTTACAACACATAAGGATTTTAATGTGTTTATTGTATTCTTCTTCTATTTATTAAGAACAGCTTAGTGAGAGGTCATTTTTTAAGAAGATGCCTCAGTTAGACTGTGTGGATTCCAGCGAACTAGCTTAGGTAAATGATGATTTAACTTTCAGTCAAACTACTGCTGAAGTTGACAGCTGAATTAAGGATGTCTGAGTCAACAGCAATTCTTTTAAGGTCGGATGGGTCCAGAGAGACTTGTTCCAGACGGCACAAAACCAAATAGCTTCAGATCAAACAAGTTATAAGCTCCACTGGGTAAGACCCAGATATGATAGCTCAGGTTCAAGGAATTTATGTACTAATAGAGATTATGAAGGAACAGCTCAAATATTTCCTTTTACCTTTTTTTTTATTGAAGAGAAAGGGAAAGTGAGCATTTAAAAGTACAAAATATTTTCTGTCTGAAGTATGAGCAAATGCTTAGAAGTTTGGCTATCTGAACATTACTATCGTTTCTCTAACACTGTAAGGTCTTAATCAACTTAAAATTCACAATATTGACTTGGATATGCCATACCTACTGTTCTTAATGATTACACCCAGAAGTATTCTAAAATTAGGCAAAAGGAAAATTGATGTAGCCTGTTCAACCCCAACTTTTTCATATGCCTTATGAAATATGCATATGTTTTTACAAAGCATGCTCCTGCCTGAGTTGTGCAGTGTGAAGAAGGGAACTGAACGGCTCAGTACCTTGGCACTACCGACACATCAGCAGGAGGAACAGAGAGCATTCTTTCTGTTTGGAAAGTCCTGATATTGTCCACGTAAGTTAAAATGGTGGGCCTAGTATAGAATTTGCAATTTAGGGGAAGGCTAGTAGGTCCCTGATGGGCACATGGGAAACCATCTTGAAATTCTGTGAAGTCTTGCAGAGCAAGCGCCAGGTGCGGACATCCCACTGGCTTATACAATGCCTGAGTTTGCATAGATTTCCATGACTATAAGAAAAGGTGTATTTGCCTGCTTCTGTAAAGGTTAATTTATTTCTTAATTTTCAAGTGCTACTGCATAGCAACAGTCTGCTAATAAAAAAAAAGAGGAGGCTGAAACTTTTGAGTTATATAGTAAACAATATGTTCCTTCTATTCTAATATTAGTGAATATAGTTTGCAGTAGGAGCTCTGCCTGGAGTTATACAATGGGTACAGTAGAGCAGCATGCTGTGCAGCCTGCCCTAGATGTCTGGAAATCCTCTCCCAGGCCCTGTTCATGTAGAAGAAGCCTTGTCAATAGCAAGGCTGCCTGCAAATAGATAAGAGTTCTGAATAAGAATTATTAAACAACCCTTACACCTTCTAAAACCATTTGAAAGCCTGGCATTTTTTGCAAGGAATACTTCCTTTCCTGCATAAGGAGTATTTTGCTGAAAGGATGACAGAATTGACTTCAGAAAATTCAACAACATATATTAATTTTTGAGAGACATTTTGACTCATTTTCCCTCATGTTTAGAGCAGAAATCCAGACAACTCTCTTTTTCACAGCTAACTTTTCTCTTTCAGTTTCTTCCAACAAAACACCTCTTCAAGGTTACTTGTCTAAGTGACAGATGTCCTAGTTTTTCATTCAAATTTGATTTCTTTTTAAAATAATGTATTGGTGGGGAATCATTTTGGGCTGAAATATTCTGTCATGGGAATGTAACAATTATAGGGTGTTATCACTTACATAGAAAACATGTTTAAAAATCAGTCATAATATTTTTGCAAGAGTGTATGAAGATAACTGTGCTTTCAGCCTGAAAACGATCTCCAACATGAGGTCCTTTACTAAGTTCTTTCTTCAGTATGTTTCCATCTTGCATATTCTTGGTATTGTTAGATGTCTTTATTGTCTGAGCTTAAAATTACCGATAGGGTCCAGGACAAAGAGGCAACAAAGCCTTAAAGTCATTAAGGAAAGCTAACATGAAGTACATATATGATATTCCCTTGTGTTTTTCTGTTCAGGAAGGTATCCCTATTGTCTGTTTTAGCCAACTTTTTTTTCTTGTTTCTTTTATTTTGACACAGCTTTTTTTTTTTTTTTCTTTACCCATCTGAACAAGAGCTATGCATATAGCAAAAGATTCCATTTTCATTAAGGGATGTTAAGGAGTGCCCTAATTACTGAGCTTTTTGTTGTTGTGGTGGTAAAGTCAAACACAATAGTTTTTTGGGTTTTCAAACTTTGAACAAATGCAAACCAAATTCAGCTCAAATTACGTTAAAGAAGATGTTTTGTGAAGTTCTGATGAAGCTGCTGGGAAAGAAGAAGGGTCAATTTAATTTCTTCTGTTTGTGCTAATTGCTAAGTTTAGAGGGTTTCAAATTTATCATGTCCTCCAGTTTGATCAAGCAATGATTTTAAGACTTGAAGCTCTATTATTCTACCTGAAGCTCTAGAGCCATGAGATAAATAAATGCTATAGTTTCCTCTCCTATTTAAATTCCTGTCTTTTCTATATATCACCAGTCCTTCTTCCCTAAAACCATTTATGTTTTCAGACTTTTTAACAACATTTAAAGTAATTGTATTCCAACTACATGGTTGAATCTAGCAGAATCTGAATGAGAACCAGAATCCTGATTTTTTTTTTTTTTTAATTTAAATGGTTTTTCTATTAAACATAGCTTATTATGTGCTACATCATTCACCCCAGTTAGTGCTCTGCCCCTATGGATTTGCCAGTCATTGCCAAGCTAAATCTATGCCAGGGTTAGTGGTTATACATCTCCTAATTTAGCAACTGCATTAAGAACTCCAGGCATTTTTAGAAAGAGTTTATCGGAGTTCTTCTCTCTTGCCTAGACTAAAAACTGTGTCACAGCTCAGCAATCACAGAGACACTGCTCTGCCTGCCTGCTTGATTTGTTTTCTATTTATAAATAGATTTATTCCTCCAAAGAGGTTCATTTAGGAGGGAGATCAACTCTAACCAATAGCAGGAACTGAGCAGATTGGAGAAACAAAGCTTTGGAGGGAGGCTGAAATAAATCAAATTAACTGTGTAGCTTTCATTTGTTTTTCATTATTCTGAAGTAAGATAGCATTCTGGATATTTTTGAAAAAGACAAGACAGTGGAATCCTAATTATCCAAGCATCCACAGTCAGAATCACTCTTTCTGATGAACTTTCAGCATCTTTACTCTGACTATTGTTTTGCTATTGCTTCATACTTCTGTTATTTATGTATCCCAAAATATTCATGTGAACATAACAGTTCACATAATTGATATTATAAGAATAAAAGGATGCTCAGCAAGAATACTCATGCTTTGGGGCTCATTTTGAGTATTCTCCATTGATCAACAGGTCTTTTAGAACTTGAGTTTGGGAGGATATATCATCCCGTGGGTGAGCTTTCACCTGACGCTTGGTAGCAGAAGTGCCTGCATCTAATTTCTGATTCTCATCTACCATCTCTCTAATAATTCTTTTCCTTCAGAGAAGGAGATAAGATATCTATGTGTCTAGAGATACTGGTACATATCTGACCTTTATGTCTTCTGGTAAACGTTTAGAATTTAAATTTGCTTGGCTGGTGGAATGTTTCAACTTTTCCTCATGAGGGCTGATCATCTGTGTTTGTGAGGCCCATTAAAAGTAATATATGATCGCATCCTAGCTGAAAAGCTTTTTTTTTTTTTTTTATTTGAACCACCACTTAAACCATCACGCCCAGTGCCAACTAATTTCCGAAGATCTGTTCACTACATAACAGTAATAAATAGCATCCTGCTCAATATAATATTGGATAAATTTACCCAAACAAAATATAACTCTCTTTTGTGGTGCTTTCTAGAAAAAAGCAAATCAACCTCCTCTATTCAAATTTTATGGCTACATTTATGGAAGAACCACAGGAGGTAAATATGTATCAAGTAGAGCTTAGAACACAAATTCAATTTCTTTACATTAAGGTGCACATAATCTCTACTAAAAGAATGTTCTGCTGTTTTTAACATTTGTGACGTATCACCCCTCTCAGTCTCATGTCTTTCTCTCCCATAATGCCTCCTGGTATGGTTTTCATCAAATATTTAAACAAAACTAGCTTCATATTTTTAGTTCCATCTATAAGCATGTGTGTATATGAAGTGTGTGTATATATGTATGTGCATATAGATGGGGAAAAAAAATCAGAACTTTTCTGAAGTTTTAATAGCATTCTGTATTGTTACACTGAGAAACTCTCTAGGTGAGGATTATATCTCCTTTTATGTATTGAATCAGTGTGAGTAGAGGGTCAGTTTCAATAAAAGAAAGAATTGTGTAATTGAAGAAAAAAGCGTGTATGATAATTTTTCTAAAGAGAATGAGAAAATGGAATTTGCTATACTGGATCATACCACTCACTTTTAAAGTCTTGTGGCTTGTTCTGACAGAGCCGATAGTTGATGACTGACAAGATGTGAAAATCCTAACAACAAGTATCAATATATGATTAGATGGCCATACACGTATAAACCCAAGCTAAGGGAGACACTTTTTCCTTGATCTCTGTAGTGATGTGTGAAATGCCATAGCACAATTACCCTTTTTTTTGTAGGCCACATAAAAGTATCAATCATCATTGACTTTTTTTTTTTTTGTTCAAGCTATCCCTGTAACCAGTATTGTCGTGACACTTAGATCTACCCATGATATTAATTTAAAAGGAAAATTTTTAATTAAATTGTCCTCGCTAGAGAGCAGAAAGCCTGTTATTTCTCTCCAGAAGGCAAAAGCTTAGTGAGAAAATTCTTTTAGGGTATATCCTGTAATCAATTAAATGATTTGCCAAAAAGATATACTTTAGCTGTTTGTCTGAGGCTGGTCACTTGAACTGTGATGAATCCTCAACAAACTTGACTTTTGGAGTACCTTGAATATATACACCATATATTCAAATATAGATTTGGAATCCTCTGATGGGATCCTGAAATGTTTAAGGCATGTGATGGAGTGTAGATTTCTTAAATTATTTAAAATAAGGTTAATATAGGTTAAGATTGTATATAAGAAATAATATAGATTCAGATTGTAAATAAGGAATTCCTTATATATATTACTGGAATAGTAATATATATAGAATATATATATATATTTACTGGAAAGTAAATGGGAAATCATTGCCAAATGTCTTTGGAATGTTCTTAATTCAGAGACACTTTAGTAATCAGACATGGGCCCTCATCAGATATTACATACTAAAGCAGAAACAGTTAATTAAATGTAAATAGGAATCTTAAGAAAAAAATCCTGTAGAATGAAACACTTAAATGCATTGGGTTTGTTCCAGGCTATCTGTCTTTCCCTGTGGCTGATCTTCCTCACGAGTAAAACAACAAATATTTAAACATTGGCAAATTTAATCCATAATTTTTATATTTTGCCTATAGAGAAAACCTGTGCATCACTTCCTTTCCTCAGAAGCCTAGAAGGACTAGTTAGTTAGAGATTGAAGCTATGATGAGCAGCTGACTCCAGTTCTTTTAAGGACATTATAAGATATTAACAGGAATCACCAGAGTATTGCAAATATTCTTGCAGAAAATAACAGCTTGTCTCATAATTTCAGTATGATTGGTCATTCACCTAACAAGTTCACAGCTTGAAATTTTGGCAGAATTCAGCTGTGTATCTCTTCTTTTTTTTAATTGGGTTTCTGGAAATCTTTCAGGATTAATTACTAGTGAATCTCTGCAAAAAAATAAAAATCAAGTCATTTGATAGCATACTCAAGGGAAAACAATTCTGATATTTTTTGCAAATTAAAGGTCTCACTCTAGCAACAGTTATTTGATTCAATTGCTGTAATTCCATGTGATTACTTGGGATTTTTAGTTCTAAGCATTGCTGGATCTTCTTTGACTTGAGACATAAGAGCACACAAACATTTATTTGTCAGTAATGTAATTTAAATGACTAATACTCACGATATGTTGAAAATTAAGCATGTAACTTATGTCTAGCCTTGAGTCCTTAGTAATTGTAAAATCAAGCTTTGTATGAATAAAAGTTACAGGGCCAGTCTCTGAAACAGAGAACATTATTTTTAGACAACACCGATTACAGAGGAATAACTTAAAGGCAAGAGACACCCCACCTTTGTGCCTAATATACATGTGAAATGTTAAAATGACCAATGTTATTCGTAGGTCATATGTGGGGATTATTAATTAGTTATTGCTCTCTTCCAAACATGCTGGATGCTCCAGGTTCGGCTTGAGGAGGCTGAACTTGGATGCAAAATAGATCTAATATTTTCCCCTGAGAAAGTAAGGAGGGAAAAAAAGGCTTACAGAACCTGAAAGGATCTATTGAATTTCTATTGCAGCCATTTTTAGCTAAGCAGAGGAAATCTGGAAATCTTGGGCTTGCCTAAAGGATGTTTTGAGGCAGATGTGCTGCTATTGCTCATCATGTGGTTCAGGGGCACGGTGTTGGCTCAGGGTGTAGCCCTGAGTCCTCACCCTTCCCGGCCTCACTCAGAGTAAGAAAATTAACTTTGGTCTCCCAACTCACAAAAGTGACTATACCCAACTTCTTATATGTGCATATGTGTGTGTAAATAAATATATATTTGTTTATATACATTTAGATATATCAAATTCCTTTGTAAAATGAAGTGTCTCAGAAATGACAAAATAAGCATTTTTCCTTTTTTGTCCCTTTTTGCTTTCCTGGCAAAAGTAGTTTGATTGTAATTTTGGAGTAAGTTTGGCCCCTAAAACCAAATAATTTCAGTGAATCATCCTTGACTCTTTCCTTTCTCTGGAAGTATGTCCAGTTATATGTGAAATACTTGAAAATGGCAGCTTTTTGAACTGCAGATTCAGATACCCCAAATCACCAGTGACTTTAAATTTAAACTTTAGAGGAATATATAGAAAGCACGAGCACATGTAACTGAATGAACATGCTTGTTGTACAGCAAGCTTTTTATTCAGGCTCCTTCTTAAGAGAGGACTTAATACTTCAAAACTTAGAAGAGAGGAGGAGGGTGGATTGGTAATATAAGAACTACCATGCACAACATAAAGTTATTGAAAAATTTACTTTCTTTGGGAATTTTTATTTTCTATTGTCTTATTTTGACAAGAATAATTTGATTAATTTTTCTGAACAGCAAGCTTTCCTGGTATTGTATGTGCACTGGAGTTATGAAAACTGCTTTTAAAATTTTACTTTTGTACTTAGTAATCGAAATGGTACTCTATAATGATGTATTATTTTAAGTACCACCCTTTGCTGCTTTCTTAATCTCTTTCTACCTATATATAGTTTAATATATGAGTCATATAGTTTCCAGCAAAATGAGAATTAATACCTATTGAGTTTAGGTGGCTAGTTTTCCCTCATAAATGAGTGACACTTTCTTTGAAAGGATAAACAGCAGATGGCTACTTAGACTCTGAACTGTTTAGAAGTGCTGGCACTGAAGTCGGATAATGCAGGATTAGGCAGTACTGTCATCATGCAACTAAAAAATACCAGCTTTGTAGACAGTAGTAGAATTAGAAGGAATAGATCCTTAGGAAATATACACTATTTGTGTGTGGTTTGTTTCACAGATGAAACTATGTTCATTTACTGTGCCTGGGACTGTGGCCAATACATTCCACTAAGGAGAACTAGTGCAAAGCTGCAGTGCCACATTTGTCATGATACATACAAACATAACAACAATTTTACTTTACTTGATGGATTTGAGAGGACAAGGACTATCTGATCCTGTCCTGAGATATGGGCTGTGCTGTTTCATGGAAATTAAATTGATTTTAAAAGTAAGGAAGATCTTCATTGTAATGTTTACTGTTTAAGTTACAATTCCAGAATGTATATGATTTAAATACTAGATTCGACCTGTGAATTGAAATTCCTGAAGTCAATATAACTCAGAGTTAGAGCTAATCTGGTGGACCCATGGTGAGTTATACAACATAATTCTGGCATCGGAACCATACTTAGTCTTTTCGCTAGCCCCATATAACGTGAAAGATATAGAGGCTGTCTCACCTCTTTCTCCTGATACATGAGTTTTGTGCGTTTTGGTACGCCATGTACAATCAAGCAGTCTGAAAAACAGGATGTCAGACAAGATGGACAACACATCTGATTTAGTATAGTAATTCCTATGTTCCTACAGTTAGTTGCTATGGAAAATAATACTTATAATGTAATCCAATACAATTACTGGCAGGAGACAATCCAAGAATCGGAATTTTAGAGTTTTGTTTAAAATGAAAAGCATGTGTTAAAAGCCATATTGATTATTTTAATCTAGTCTCCTATAGCAATATTATTAAGCAGTATGACTCTTCTTTGTCTATAGTTTGCCTGGCAGGAGAGGAACAAAGGCATTGATCATAGTCCCCCACAACATCCTTCTCTAAATTGGAGAGATAAGGATTTGATGTGTGGACTGTTTGCTGGATGAGGAATTGGTTGGGTGGCCGCAGCCAGAGTGTAGTGGTCAGTGGCTCAAAGTCCAGATGGAGATCAGTGACAAGTGGTATTCCCAGGAGCCCATACTGGGACCACTACTCTTTAATATCTTCATCAGTGACATAGACAGTGGGATCGAGTGCACCCTCAGCAAGTTTGCAGATAACACCAGGCAGTGGTGCAGTTGACAAGCCTGAGGGATAGAATGCCATCCAGAGGGACCTGGAAAAGCTTGAGGAATGGGCCTGTGTGAACCTCGTGAGGTTCAACAAGGCCAAATGCGGGGTCTTGCACCTGGGCTGAGGCAACCACCAGTATCGGTACAGACTGGGGGATGAAGGGATGGAGAGCAGCCCTGCTGAGAAGGACTTGGGGGTACTGCTGGATGAAAAACTGGACATGAGCCAGCAATGTGCTCTCACAGCCCAGAAGGCCAACTGTATCCTGGGCTGCATCAAAAGCAGTGTGGCCAGCAGGTCAAGGGAGGTGATCCTGCCCCATGAAGGTGGTGAAACCCTGGCACAGGTTGCCCAGAGAGGTGGTAGACACCCCATCCCTGGAAACATTCAAGGTCAGGTTGGACGGGGCTCTGAGCAACCTGATCTAGTTGAAGATGTCCCTGCTCACTGCAGGGGGATTAGACTAGATGGCCTATAAAGGTCCCTTCCAACCCCAACCATTCTATAATTCTATTAACTAAATACACTGGAAAATACTTTGTACTAACCATTTGAATAGGAAATAGAAGAATGCTTTAAAATAACATTTGCTACCATGCTTCATGATATCACCATAGTAACTAAGAGTTCAGTCTGAATGCTGTGCTTTTGTGCTTGTATTTTCACACGGAGAAGAGACATTAGCTACTGGTCTTTAAATAAGAAGACTGATCATTAATTTTGCACATTGTCAAGTCCCAATAGCCAGAGTGCATTTGCAAAATGATATGCATCAAACAAAGAAAGTAGCAATTTTAAATTAAATAAAATCATGATTTAATACACCATAAAAATGGTTTATTTAAATCCATGTTTTCAAAAGTAATAATATTACACAGCCTTTAAAAGCCTAACTAAAAAACGTGGCTCGATAGCTCAGACGCTTTGACTAGGATGTTGAAGCACACGTCTATTTATGTCCTTCCAGATATAGCTCAGGTTGGTGGTAAAAGGAAGCTGTTTCAAGATCATGATTTGGTTGCATTGGTAAAATCCACGTGTGATCTTCATGAAGCTGTAGATGTTTAGGTATTATGAAATTTATTTCTAATGGCAATGAATTGGCTGCTTTAGTAATGGTGATGGGAAGTTGCCATGAAGATAATCAAATATGCTATGAGACCTTGAACAAGTCTCTCTTTGATGGACCAATCTGAAGATGTATGTGTTCTATGCTTTCTATCTCTGGCATCATAATAAAGCCTCCTGTTAACTAATCTCAATATGTTTTATATTCTAAACCCTGTTAAACATGTAAAACACAGCCTGCTTACAATTATGATAAACACAGTCACACTGGCTTAATTAATTAATATCGGTAGTAAAATTGGCAGTAAACTTAAATGGTAACAATTTCTGTAGATTAAGCTAGGATATTATCTCCCCATTCTATGCAGGTCCAGAGAATTAGCTGTGAGAGAACTAAGGACTTTAGTCATATTTCACTTCTTGTGAAAACAATATAATACAAAAAACTCATGCAATCTTGCTCATGCCTTAGATATGGAACTTGACTCCACTAGACATGGAGTGGAGTCCAAAAAACCACAACTGTGCTTTTTTAGGAACAAAAGAAGGGTGAACTCAATGGATCCATAGATTGCTTCTCAGTGGAGAAGAAAGTAAATAATAGGGAGTAGGTGTTCTGACTGAGCCTTAAGTGACTGAAAAGTAAATAACTGTACCTACTTCAGAGAGAATTCTGTCTTTCCCAAGCAAAGAAAAATTCCATCACAATAAGTCAGCTTCTTGATGCATAAAGTTAGAGGGATTAGATACACTATAGCAATCACAAAACTGTAATGGTCTCCGTGATGATCACTGGACTACTAGAGTTGATACAGAGCAGCAGCAACTTGAACATTAACAGGGTTTATGGGTCAGCCTGTCCCAGCTAAAGTACTGAAGTTCTTGATTTGTACACGTGAAAATAATTTAAAAAGTTTACTCAAAATTCCTGTGCATTCCTTTCTTTAGTATATGTTTCATTAAATCCATGAGGGTCGATTACCACTCGGTCAAAACAAAGCTTTTGATAATGGAATGCATGAAATTGTATTCTTAACACCCACATTGCTTGATTTGATATCTGACATGAAGCACATTTAAAAATACTTACATAGAATGCAGCTAGTACATATAGCACAAATGTTGTCGTTAGTGTAACAGACTGTAGGAAGTCTAATAGATTAGCAGAAAAAAAGATAGTAACAAGTGGGTAATAACAGTTAACAACTTTGAAAAACTAATTGCTATAGGTTAAAATCTTTGGAAATATTGCCATTTGTAGTATTGTTATTAAGTGCAGCAACATATACATCCCTTTAGGACTCTTTAATAGTACAACAATGTAATGGAATGGTAATGAAAAATGTATGTGATTTCAAAAAAGATATGCATAATATTCATTTATTGTTGGCCAAACTTTTCTGGATATTAGAGAAGTGAGTTAACTGTAAGTGCTTGTTTCAAACCAGATTTTACACTGGAAATAAGAAAAGACATTTGCCTTCCAGGTACTTACCAATTCCATTAGACATGATGGATTTTTTGTATTATACAGATTCTTAGAAGATGAAAAATACTGATTGCTTTCCTTCTTTAATATAGCAATAGTTCATGTCTTGGAAGTAGTTTTATTGTCAAAGTGAATAATATTTTAATATGTTTAGAGATGGACTCATTCTTCTTGATGGAAAAATGAAATGACTTTTGACATTAGGGTGTTTTGTTATCTGCTCCTTGAGTAGCATCAATATCACATCATTTTGATGATGTGTTTCAGGTGTGATTTCTGGAAACAAAGTGCAAGAGAAAAAATGTCCTTAATGCGTTACAGTTTGGGGTCTTAATAATAATCATCACTGGTGTTAACCAGTCTGAGCTCTCTCAGTAAATTATTACGGTCTTTGCATTCCCTGTTTTTTCATCATGACATTTAAGATGGAAAAAATGTTCAGAAGACATTCTCAGTCTGGGAGCGTTTCATTGATTACCAGATTAAATTCCAGTTAATACTTTACATATCCTGTGCTCATACACAATACTGCATAACTGTTCACAGCACTTTTGTTTTCTGTTTTTTCTTTATTTTATGTGCTGTCTAGACTTTTCATTGTTTTATTGCTACTAATTCTATATATATATCCAGGATATAACTCCTATCACTGCAAAATATGAAAAAATATTGCAAATAAATTTATTGTTGGCCCAATTGTATAGATCTGGCGTTCTAGGCCCAAAAGGAAAATGACCTTGGATTCTATCTGCTTCTGTTCTTTTTGAACTAAGTAAGAAAAATGAATCTGAGTTCTGCAAAAGTAAAAACATTTGAGGACAAATCTCTACCTTTTACTTGCAAAAGGAAATTATCAGGTGGAATTTAAAAGGGGATAATTAAGGAGTTAATTTTAATGAACACAGAGATTTTAGGAGCGATACTATGGTGTTAGTTGTCAAGGGGGTTTTGTTTTTGAGAAGGTGTATTTCCAGGTATTTCCAGGCTTTCAGGCTGAATACTACTGTTAATGTAAAAGAGCGACTATTTGAACAAAGAAAAAAACATGCTGTAAAAAAGTGCTTGAGTATCTAGTATAAACAGCTAGATAGCATTACTTCTACCCAGTAACTTAGCTGTTCAGCGCTCTGGCTTTGCTGGCTGGCTAAGCAATGGATTGCAAGTGGCAGGCAGCTCCTGTCTAGGACGTTGCACTTCAATCTCCCTCATGAGTGCAAAAAAATTACCAGAAGGCTGGAAAATCTGTTGTCTTTTGGACTTTCCTTTACTGTAGCAGTTCATGTTAATATTTATATCACTTGAAGTGCTGGCAGCTGAAATGATACAAAAGCGGAGTGCTGACTTCAAAGCCAGAGAGACACTTAGTAAATTATTTTGCTGTCAAAAAATAAATCCAGAACTCAGTTGCATAGAATCGTACTGAATAAATACTGAATACCTAGAACCCAAAGAGTGTGCAATGTCATCACATCCCTTGTTTAAGCATTTGCTTGACTCTGTCATGCCGACTGTGCAGTGCGAGAAAGATCAGTGTCTAATACATCCACGCAAGACACAAAACCAGCGGAAAAGAAGTGCAACCAGCCAGTAGGAAAGGGTGAGGACAGGGATGTATCTGCCTCTCTCTGGGATTTAGGCATCTTATACCATGCTTCCTGGAGAGTCCTTCCTTTAATTGGGATCGTCAGTACTGAGCCTACTCTTTTCTTTTAAAAGTGAGCATGTACTTTTTGAAGCATGTCAAGAAGAGAAGGCAGGCAGGGTTCTCTCTTCCTTCGCTCTTTTCTTTTTCACTTTAAAAAGTTTTGGCATTGTGTTATGTGAAACATAAAAAAATCCTGAATGATCCTGTGAAATACCTAGTTTATAATCACAATTAAGGGAGGGGGGGTGTGGGTGTGTGTTTAGGTCAATTACTGTATCAGCTGATCAATATTTAGACAGATCTTTGAAAACTTAGGTTGAAAGACACTTAATATGCATACTTTTTAATAACATATTGTAACTCAGGGGCTTCTCCAGTTCAGTGCAGGAAAGTAATAAATAACCTGGGTTTGTGTAAGCAGCAGATCCAGCATGAAGCCCATTTTGAAATATATTCAGTGCTAGCAAAGAAAAACAGATGAGCTGGCAAAAAAGAGAAAGAAGAAAAAATTTCTGAGGAAGTCTGTATTTTTATAAAAACAAGGAATAAGGGGAAGAGAAAAGGGATTGCCCGAGAAAATCAATATGGAAGAGCTGCTTGTCTATATCCAGGACATATTCACCAAATGTACTGACTAAAAACAATTTTGTATTCAGTTACTCTGATGTAAATCGGAGGTTATCATACTGAATGGTGTTTTAAAGGAGAAACTAAGCTGGAAATAAAGCACCCATGAAGGAATTCCTACAAAAAATTTTCTCTGAATGTGCTTCATCGATATAACTAGGCAATGATGCAATCAGAATAAAAACCCAGAAAATGTAAAGCTAGGTAAGACAAGAGAAGAAGCTAAGCAACCATACTAAAAAAGGCTGCATGTTTGAAACTGCATGACATAATACTGTGCCATATCCCCGCACCTTTTTAGTTAGTTGGGCTGACACAGTGGCCTCACTGAAATGGTGGTGGGGAATGGCGGGTAAGAAAGGTTTGTGTTTACCTCTATATAGCCAGGCCAGATAGATAACAACAGTCACCATTCCTCCTGGGGAATCCCTGCACGGCATGCAGCTGCTGTCATGCCAACATTAACCTATGGGCTGAAGCGCAGTCGCTCCTGTGGTGGCTTTGTGCTGCTGGCACCAGAGCATTTGGTTTACCATGATTTTGGTGTGCCATCCACAGCAGCTTAGGCAGAAAAGCCCCTTTTCAGCTACACTAAACGCTAATCATCCCAAGATAGAATCTCTTCCCCAGTGTAGAGTAAAAACAGTGTCGTTATAGTGTGCCTGGAATTTAGGAAAAGAAAAATTGATCTTGTTATACTTCTGTGCTCTCTCACATCTTACGTCAGTACGTCTTTTTCAGTGTTATATTTACATTTTGCCTCTGTAGTGGGAAGCTATGGAAGTATTAAGATCATCGCTTACCCACAATCAGTGCATATACAATGTCTCTTTGGAATCTGAATATTCAGCAAATATTATACAGCTCTGAACCAGAGCACTTATTTAGACTAGGAGAATATTTATCATAGTTTGGGGAAAAGTAAGACTTAAAGGCTGAACATAAGTGAGCAGAACTGGACCAAAAAATAAGAACCCTTATTAATAAAAAAAATGAAGTAAGGTATTTCTACGTGGGAATTGCTGGAAAGAAAAATATGTCCGATCATAAAGGAGTTAGAATGGCCTCTCAGACTGTTGCAAACAGAGGAAGAGAAGAAAACAGAAAAAGGCTTTGAATCTACATTGCTGACAATAACAGGTTAGCAGAAAATTAAATTTTAAGACTATTTGGCCATCTGTGTCTAATTACAATGTTTGTTTATATTTTTGTTTGCTTTTTATAACAGCACACTATAAAAGTGAACATGGATCAGAGCTTGAGAAGTAGTAAAGCTGGTGATAGTTTGGTACTTACTTTCTCATGCCCATGAGCCCCAATCAAAGCGTCACACTCTATCAAGGCTTTCACAACTAAATAATAAAAAAGCAGAGGCTGTCCCAGAGAACTCCTTCTCACTTTACGATGGAACCATGAGTTGGTGGAGGAATAGAGCAAGAGGAGATGAGCAGACAATGAGAGTGAAGTAACAGGAAAATAATCACATTTTAATATACTGTTTCTGTTTAATATCGCCTACCAACAGTGATTACCTATAATGATAAATATTACTTCAAATGAGTAAGAATGCAGGATTGTTCAATAAGAATTTATTTCTCAATCTTTTTTATATCCCTATTCTATTCTCCTTTTTCTTTTTTGCTAATTTTTTGTTTCTTTCCCTGTTCCTTTTTAGCTTTCTAAATGTGGATAAACAGATTCTTGACTGGATAAAGTTAAAGAAAATTGAAAGTTCTTGACATGTTCCCTGTACATTAATTAATATATGTCCAGAGAATTTAAAGTAATTTCCTTAGATGTCAACCATAGGTAGAGTCCATATTTTCCTACTCACCCAATGGTGTTGTTGCTGGGCTATAATTAGTTTGCAGATACATATAGGATAGTAAGATCATCTCAGTTTTGGATAAATTTATCTATAAATCATCTTTCTGTTTATAAAAGTTGAGATTTATGGTTATGTATGTATTATCAGCCTGTATAGATATATCACGACTGGATTCTGGAAGTAATTTTCTAACACCTTATGTAATTTTCTGAAAACGTATTAGATTCCCTAAGAACACTGACTCTGAATAACTAATAGAAAGTATTTACAATCTGATACTGTGGTTGGTTTTTTTCCTTAGAAGGATGTGTGTATCTATAAATTACAGCCAGGGATATGTTGTTGAGACCAGCATTGTGAACTTTCTCCAATAACAACTGAAGCTGTGATGCAATCGGGTAAGTCCATATACACATCTAGAATTAAATCAACTGTCTTGCATGTGATGACTTCTTTTGGCCCAGAACCCTTTCCCTGCAATGCAAAAATGAACAGGTTTTTTTTGGGGGGGGGGAGGACCTTAATTATATAATCACAGATTTGTATGTATATTTTTGGTTTAGAATGAAAATTACACAAGCTGATTGAAAAACTTCACTTAAGATGCAAGGGGTTTGTGCTGATTACAATGAGAAGGAAGAATTTATGATGAAAACAAAACACACCCCCCCTATATTCTTTTCTTATGTACGTATGCAGGTAGGTAATTTTTTGAAAAATATCCAATAAAATTAAAGGTAAAATTTATTTTAGATTCTATAAATAGTACTACAGAATTTCCAGATTTATACAGATTCATTATACTAGGGCTTCACAAATGTGAATGGGCATGCTACTTATTATAGATCTCATGGTCTTCATAGTGCATGCAGTCTTGGAAATATGCCTACATTTTAATTAAGAGCAGGGAAAAATTAGGAGTGCAATGCTTTCCTTTCCCACAAAGGCAGAGTCACACCTTAGCCAGTGTTATACATTCTAAAAACAGATAATAAAGAGTAATTATGAAAAATTTCTCATGGGGGAGAAGCAGAGTGGCTGACGAGAACTTTGTCTAAGATGCCTTTGCCTCAAGGTAATTTTTGGCATCATAGTTAAAAAAGTTCTGTGCTAATGAAAAGGCCTCCACAAATGATATTCTTCATTAGCTGTAGGTACTTAAAAGTTCTAAGTTTTGTGTTTCTGAAGGATTTGTATATGATTGTCCAATTTTACTATATATCTTAGAAAAAACTCTGATCAAGAAGATAATAATATGTATGTTATGTGTATACTGCATGTAACTAGAATGAATCTTCTTTCAGATGGCTTTTGAGAGAGAAGTCCTTTTTCAAGAATGTGAAAATTCAGACCTGTAACAGAATCTTGGATGCTAGAGATGGGATTATACATTAGTTTCCAATCAATTCTTATGGTAATATAAGATTGTTCAAGACATTGCAGCTTCTAGTGTTTTGCCTGTTGCAATAGGCAGGGCTGCTGTCACTCTGTGAGACATTTTAATGCTTACAATAACCCCTTTCCCTCCATTTTCAGCAAAAATGTAATTACGTTCCCACAGACAAAACTGAATAATTTATGTGCACAACTGTTGTTCATATCTTCAGATACTTATAGATAATTGACATTACCTTCTGTGACATTACAGTTTTCCTTACTTATCCACAAATTTATTTTACTTACCTAGCAGAGAAACAAAACCACTTACACAGTAGTTTTAATTTTGAAACCTTTCATCCCACTGAAATACTGTAATTAATTGTTTAATATACTAAATTTTTCATATTAAATTTCACTCAGTTCTTGTTCACATTCCTGTTACGTACATCTCTTTTCAAAGCTGGAGTAGCAGTACATGTTGGTTTGGTATTGCCTGAATATTTGAGTGTCTTTTGTTTATTTAACTAGAAGACTTTGTAATGAAATTTACAGTCATCTTTGGAGTGCTGAATTCTCTTGCAATTAAGTCTAAATATTGAAATTTTTTTTCTAGTTTAAATATTTCTTTCATTATGAGAATAGATACAGTGAATGACAACTAAAAAGTTTACCCTCTTTTTTTTTCTCTTTAAGGTGTCACTATTACCAACTGGTATTTTTCTCCAACCAATTATTACCTCTTCCTGTTTCCATTACTTTTCAGAAATTGTGAGTAGTACAGTGAGCTTATTAACTTATTGCCTTAGATCTGCATTAGAATACATAGGTGGGGTAGCTAATTTGTATAGATTTGTAAAATATTATATACTGTTCTCCAATGATACTTTTCAAATGCTAAAAGTATATTTAAAAAGACTAAATTATTTTCTATTCCTCAAGTTTTCAGTGTTACTTCACCACAGCCAGACACACTCTGAAACATGGAACAAAAGAACAAGCAAAACATGCATTAAGAAATCTGTTCTGTAGAGTTTATAATATTTATCACAGCCTGAGTGCTTTCTCTCACCATATTCCATGTTACATGGAGGGCACATCTGCTTTCAGAGACTGTAGCCAACAGTACAGTTGTCACCATAATATGCAGCAAGTAGAGAAAATAAGAAATCAGTAAGTTATTCTAAAAAAAAAAAAAAGAGAGAAAAGAAAGTCATTGAATGCTCCAAAAAAAAAGTAGGTAACATGAACGTTTTAAAAATCTTTTTAAATCTGACAAAAAGGCAATCAAGTCTGGTAGGATGTTGATACAGTTCAATTCCACTAGGAATCCAAGTTGCTATAATCTGTGCATGTTGAAGCTTGTGAACAGCAAACCACTGTATCAAAGAGGCCTACAAACAGGGTATTACAATAATCCAGACTTGATGTTATAAAAAACATGAATCAAGAGCTCAGCACCCTGTGGAGACAGTAAGCTTTAATCTTTACCCACTACTAAATTCCTGAGATGGTATTAGGTGCTTATGACTCTCGAAGTCTTATCATGTGTACTGAGCTGAAAACAGTAACTTTTCTGTTGACATTATTTAAACCGTGTAAGATTCTACTTACTCTACTTCAATTAAATGATCTTTAAAGCTCTCTCTTTATATTGATTAGGATTTCTCAGGCTGTCATTAATAACTCAGTCATTTTTCCAGCACCAAGATTAATGCAATTACTTTTTTCTTTACCTTTCCAGAAATAAGATATTTTTAAATAGAATTGACAATAGTGCTGCAAGAATGATTTTGTCACAACAAGGTACAAGACCTTTAAAGGAATATTAATGTTCCTTTTTGCATTAAGATCATAACAGAAAAAAAGGTCTCAACATTATTTTAACTCCTTCCATGATGGCGCCTCAAGATCACAGACTCGGAGTGGTAAGTGGAACTTAACATAGTTAGGTCAATAAGTAAGAAGGAAATAGTTACAGACCCTAAAAGTATCTGTATTCTTCCCTAAAATTGCATCATCTGTTGCTCTGGAAATCTTGAATGGTATGATTTTTCATGTTCGATTACCAATACTGTTCAACAGAAAGAAAAAAAAAATAAATACTAGAACGATTTCTATTCTCTTAGACGTGCTATATTTATGAGAGAGATGTACAGATTTGTATTGCCTAGTTGCAGATATGAAAATTTAAGATTCCCTGAGCTAAAGCTAAAACTTAATTCCTATTTTATTTAAGGGAGAATTTAGCACAAAATATAGCAGAGACAAGGGGGAAGAAAACCTGAAAAAAATGAGTTAATAAAGGACAGAGGAAAACAGAAGAAAAATGAAAAAGGGGTAGAAATAACAAGGAAAAGAAACAAAGTGAACAAACAAAGCGAAAATTCTGATGTTCTTAACGTTTGTGCAAGAACATCATCCATATGTTCTGGCCTAGAATTAAGGCCTTCTCTATCTTTCTGAATATTGATAGTGTAGATTAAGCTTCAGCTAGGTCAAAATTAAAATAAATGTCCCATGATAAAGAAGTGGCTTACAAGAGTGGCAGAAAAGCGCACATATATTCTTTTTATGCAGTCTTATGAAAAAACTTTTCAAGTTGGAAAAGAGTGGGGGGGGTTGTTTGCTTGTGTGGCTATATTAATCTTAGGAGCAGGAGGCCATTTTCACAACATTTCAGGATATTTTTTCAGTTTCAGTTTTGGTTTAAATACTAAAATGAATTAGAAGGTCTCCACATTGTTTATTTTGCAATTATTTTGAAAATAGAATGCTTTGATCAGCATGAGAAGTTGTATTTTTTTCACTGAAATCATATTATACTGTCTTCCAAAAATATTGAAAACACTATCATCAGCCTTAAAGTTAACCGTAAGGAATATACTTTTATACTAATCTTTTATTATGCACCCCAAACTGTATATTCTATAACTTTGGAAACTTATTTTAGATGCTGAATAGACAAGGGGATGATACAAGGCAATCAGATCACTTGGAAGTAGAGCTGAATGATATTTTTCTTTTACACTATTTGTTTCTCAAAAAATGCCTTTCAGAATTACTGAAAGGGTATTTTGAGATACTGAGAAATGTTTCAGCAGTTGCAATAAAAGCCAAGGAAATGAAGGAGTACATCCACAAAACTGCCATAGAATGCAAACGGTAGTTTATCCTCATTTCCCTCAATATCTCATGGATTAGGGTATTCTCCTATGAAATAGAGGACCGCATTTCAGATCTTTCAGCAGCTTTTACCCATCGTATTCCACCTATCAGGCAAATGTCCTAGGCTCCAGATTGTAGTTATTTTTATTTTCGGTATCCGTTACAATTACCATTTAAGTAGTTCACATGAAGTTCTGTCTATGAGTGCATTTGTGAATGATTCAGTCCAGCATAAAGCATAGTTAAAAAGCACATCCTTTTTTGCTCTGGTGGTTCATCCCACACACAGGAAGGATATGAATCCAAGTGTTTGTATTCTTAAAGCTTGCATTAAAAAGAGAGAGATAAAGCAAAGGTCCTTATTTATCTTCCTTCTAGAATCTTCATTTTTGAGATTTTCTTTTTTTATTTTTCTGTGCTCCTTCATTTTTAACATGCTCAAAGACTAAATGTTCCATTTTGGGACACATGACATTAGACCCACAAATATTCATGGTGGCTTTAATTAACAAATTGCATAAGCTACTGGTACAGGGAGGGACTTTCAGTACTCTTAGTAGCTATTTTGGCATTTCACAATGACCTGAAACCCAAGTTTACTGCTTTTTAAAGCACATAGGGTGTCAACACATGTAGAAGTGTGATGAGCAAAGGAACATTGAAAATATTCTGATATCATGTAGAGGGAACCATCAGCTAAGTTCTTCCTTTACGTGGTGAAGGAAGGTATAGATTTCAATCAGCAGTGGCTAAGGAAGATGTTACTGTCCTTTATTCAGTGCATATTACAGTTCAAAATTCAGCTTGTTTAAGTTCTGGAAGTGAAAAGAAACTTCCATGCAGTTGTAACTGTTATTTTGTTCAATGAGAAAATAAATTCAGCTAAACTAAAACAAATGACTAGTGTTGGCAGCAATGGCAAACACTGTTTTGTGACTTCTCCAACTCCAGGGATGTGGGAACAGTTTTCTGACACTGGTACCTGTTTACCAGGCTGTAAATTTTATTCTGTGCAGTGCCTGAACCAATAATTAAAAAAAACCCCAAAACCAAAACCAACAGAAACCACAACTTTGAAAATATCTTGTACTTTGGTTTTCTACTTAACATAGCTTTATGCATAACAGATGTGTTTCATAACAATAATGGAAATCACAGCAGAAACCAAACAGACCACATCTTTCAGGAGTACTTTTGTGGAAAAGTAAAGATCATACTGGCTTATGGTATTTGATGTTAAGCCAAGTACGAACTGCAAGAACATCCTTCTTAGATTTAAAAAGATAGCACACATCTGTTTCTAAGCCCTGATATTTGCAGGCATAAGGAACTGCTTACAAAAAACTGACATTCTTATAGTACCCAGGAAGAAAGCACATAAGATATAGAAAAAATAAAAAAAACCCAAACAACTTTTGAGCAGGCTTATTATATTTCTCTGCTAATTTTCAGAGAAATAAAAGCAATATTTTACTGTATTGTCTCTTAAAAGCGGAGCATACAGGGATCCCTGGCTATAATATTAGTAAGTGATAATGTTTTTCATCCCTTATTTTCAATATCGCTGTACATAACAGGAGCCCAGGGTAGCAGGATAACCAGCAAGGGTCTTTCTGTGGACAGCAGTGGAGGGATGCTACGCCCCGCGAGCGGGGATACAGTCTCGCAGTTCCGGAGCCCAGCGACAGTCTGTGGGTCTCTCATTCGCTCCGGTAAAAGCTGTGGGACTAGAGGACTGCATCTTGCTTTGAAAACCTCGGGATGCGCTTCCCATGTTATGCACCAGCAGAATTCGTTTAAAGCTAAATACATAGCTCTTCTACATTAAATATTGTGTTCCCATGGTTTAATCGTGTTGTAGGAATTAGGCTGTACAAAAAGATGGTTTCCTAGTTTGGAGCAGAGAACGAAGGGCATTATTATCCTTTGTCGGTGATGTGAGTTACTCACTGTCTGTGGTGAAAAAACAGAATCAGTAATATCTGTTTACAGCAAGAAACTATTAGATTAATGCTGTAACAGCTTCTATTTGTTTTCCTTTGTTTCAAATGTATGCTGAGTAAGGGAGCATAAAAGCCCCCCGAATGTTAAATGCTGGATATTTAAAACAACTGACGCTACACTGAAACAGTCAATTAGATCTGCTGCTGCCACTCCCAAATCCTCTGTGCGGGGGCCGCCCCAGCGCCTTCCCTCTGGCGCGCGCGGAGCCTCGGAAACCCACGTCCAGGCTTTCGCGCTGCCTGCTGCTGACTGGGTGCTGGGTGCATTGGAAATATTGCACGTATCAAGGGAGCTGATGCCTCAGGACACCCTGGAAGGTTTACTGAATGCCAAGCACACCTGAGGAAATACTGCAAATTTTCCTTTTTGGGAGAGGAGGAATTTAGGTTCATTTCTTCCCCTTGACTCAGATTTTGGAAAAGAAATTAATTTCTGATCAAGAGCAATTTCCACATCCTCTCTATAATGAACATCTGTATTTTTTTTGCGTCCAGAGCATATCCAAACAATAGATTTACTATTCAGCAATTATGTGCTTTTATTTTTTGTCATCTTCCTATTGGGAGCACTGAGGTCAGAATTCAAACGATATATATTTAAATACTGTTCAACCCTGTGAGAGCTACTCTTGCCGTAATACTTGAGTTGCTTGGATTTAATTATTCTCCTGGAGAATTTGTCTTTAAAATTAAATAGTGCCATGCCCTGCAAAAAAAAATGCTAAATAAGTACACATTTATTCCATGTGGTAACAGCCTTTGCTGCATATCTGTCAAATAAATACATACATAAACAATTCAGTGACTTAAAAAAGACTATCCTTAAATAAGGAAAATGATTGTTAGATTGTTATTTCCAACGAGATTATTATTGTGCATTTATTCTTAACTGCCCTCTGTTAGAGGTTTCATTATGCTGCCTGTTAGAAATGACAGCCTGACAGCTCTGTTGTTTCTCTGGGTCAGTTTTAGCTCAGTTATTGAATACTCAAACCTCATTAACTTGCTGCCAGGCCTCCAGAACAGCATGGATTGCTGTCTGCAAATATGAGCATTTAGTAACAAGTAGTTTTGCATTAGTTTTATTGTTCTGATGGGTTTTAAGGGGAAAAAAATACTGGTTGGACATGGGAAAAAGGGGCTGTTAGTCTGGGTATTTCAGTGCATACTTAATATATATGAAATATTTGTAAGGGATTTTTCACATATAACACAACTCTTTGTTCCACTAAAGGAACTGAGTACATTTTCAAATCTCCTCCAGGATTTTGGTCTGCATCTAGTGTACTCAATTTTTTTGTTGTTTTATTTCAGGGCAGATGTTACTAAAGGGTACCTCACGTATATATCATTAAAAATTATCTGAGCTGGTAACAAGTGTTCTGCAGTGGAGTACACCTTGGTCCCGAGTACACCATGCGTCCAAACTGGTCTGTGTTTATACTCAAGAAGGGGATCCTGATTCTATACTCTCTTGCAGTTACCCTTAAAAGTCAACTTAGAGTTTTTATACAGTAATGAAAAAAACCTCTAGCCAAAAAGCAGCTTGCTTATTATTACACAGTAATTTCAGGTAAAGAAGGGATAGGCTACCAGCAGTTCACAGGATGTTCAATATATAAGTATTTCTTAAATTATAGGTGTCAGTCTGAATATAATATAATATGATGATCTGCAAAATTACGAGGTGTTTTTTCCGTTAATGTCATATTTGATGGTGAAAGCAGAGCCATATATGACATTATGATATGCCACCAATAGAAGATTTATTTTGGCTCATTTAATATATAGCAAATAAAAAGGAGAGCCTTTATACTGGAACTCTTAAATTTGCCTTGCAACCACTTACTTTAGTAAGTATGAACCAGGGGGGTCTTACAGGGTCTTACTAGGGGTCTTACAGCTACGTCACAAAAACTACCAAAAAGCCACAGAGAGTACTACTCTACTTAGGAAGAAATCGCCAGGTGGGAAGTGTATGCCCTCATCTGCAGTTTGTTTCCAGATCAGGACCAAAGCGTCTTGTCAGGACAGTAAAAGAAAGCTCTGACATTTTACTACTGAACTGTACATGTCAATGACTATGAACGGTGCGCCAGCCATCAAGGCTATAAATCCAGCGCTACTCATGTTTTAGAGGGAAAGACCACCTATTCACATTTTGTTTCCAAGGTGATAGATACAAAAAGTATCACAGCTCTCAACTAAACAAATCAAGGTATCATTGTGCAATGCTGTGTCAGCGGCTCAGGTAAATAACACTAAATCTCCCGGTGACATTCAAAAGCTTTCTATCAGAGGGAAGCCTGCGGTCTCAGATTCCAGGTTTCTGCTTTGCTTGAGCTCTACAAGTTAAAATGCTTCAACGCGTTGCTGAGTGTAGCCTAGGTGCTGCAGCGAAGCAGCCGGCGCAACGCTTAACAGTGCCGACTGCCCTGGGTGCTTGCTGCGTGTGCGGTGGCACGGGCTTGGTTTCTGTTTTCCATTATCTTTTGACCTTCCGAATGAAATGGAATTTTTATAGCGAAAAATCTTTCTCTCTGACTTAATCTCGCTTCGTGCCATTAGGGTAAAATTAACACCTAATAGTATAAACACACAGAGGGGTCAGATCTTTCCAGCTTAGTCTGTGTCTGATTATAGTGTAATTGTTCGCAGTAACAGTAGCTACTTCTTTATTTGCATTAGTCATTGGCTCCATAAATAGTGCTGCTGTCATGTAGAAAATATCTTCAACGTTCTATAACAATTATAAACATAACTATACAGATGATGTAGAAAAGCATTCTTAATCCTATCATGCACACAAAGAAACTGTAGCACAGACTTGTTGAAACGACAATTTTCAGATATGACTGCCTAATATTAAGCAATTTAGGGTCACATTTATCAGATGAGGTGAGTATCTACAGCTTTTACTGAATAACAAAATGCCTTCATTTGACTGAGACTATCCAGCGAACCCACGCTTATTGAAATACCTCATTTCTTCAGGAATACATATATTTTCAGAGTACTTTGTATGACATGTAGGCAGAGCTGCCAGCTTTCTTATAAACGCAAATCTATGTAAGTAGGACGTTAATTAGGTACATAAATATGTCTTGTTCCTAATATCCATTTTGTAAATATGTCCCAAGAAACAGAATAAAGGTTGAAGTACCTTGATAAATATGTATAGTAAAAGGCATAGACACAGCAGGATAGAAAGACATATGGCGATATGTATGAAGAACCTTCCTTGACAAAAGAAATAAATGGCATAAGTAGCTTAGACACCTGAGTAGAGACAGTTTAGAGGAAGATGAAAGACAGGCAAATTAAAACCTAAAAATCATTGAAAATTGGTATAGACCTCCTAAGCAAGATTTAGAAAGAAAAAGAAGATAAGGAAAGCCTATAAAAAGGATAGATCATTAATCATTGGAAATTCAATTAGTTAATATTGACTGGGCTGGCAATTATGGAATTGATAAGAAAGAGCACCTCTTCCTGGAGGTAATACAGGACTCTCTTCTGATACATTTTGTGGACTCTCCAGTAAAAGTACAGGCTATTTTGTACTTACTCCTAATATTGCTGGGAAATAAGACAAGGATGATAAATAAGATAAAAGTTGAGAGTCATCTAAAGTGTAGTGATCACAATGTCATCAGAACTTCAAATGCCCTTGAGGTTATAAATGTGAAAGGCAATATCTCAAAATCACTGGACTTTAAAATATAAATAAATAAAAATCGAGAGTGAGTGAATGTGGAATGAGTTGAAAAAAAAGTTGATTAAAATCAATTTCAGTTTCAGGAATTTAGTATGAAAAACTAGCTAGATAGCACAGAAGCAGCCCTGAGAGCTGGCCCTCAAGAGACCTTGTTTCATGAGAAACTGCTGGATTTTTATTCTCCTGGATGGTGGATACTGGGTGTATTTTGGAAATAATTTGTGTGGTCTCTTGGGAAATATATCAGCCATACAATTCTTTCTCATGAAAACCCTGTCTGTTGCTTCAGAAGACTCTGTTTACTTATACTGATGCTTGAAAAATGGGATGCTTCAGTTTGAAGCGGACAGATTACAATAAAGAATTACACTCCTAGAAAAAGGAGCAAAAAGATGCATTCACTGAAAACACTAACGACTTTGCAGACATTCCTGTTAGAATAGGATTAATTTTATGGCCACAAAAACAACACTGCAACCACCTTGAGTTACATGAAGTGAACAGGTTGAGAAGAGTAAAGTAGTAAGCTAAGCATATCACTGAAGTCAAGGGGGGATTCTCTTAAAAAAAGGTACCATTCGTAATGTCATAGGACAGGCAAGGCTGATGTTTGTCAGGGCTTGGCTGAATTAAAAACAGTGTTCGCTGAAAATTTTTTTCTTTAGCTTAGTGGCTTTGGTCTTCACTCGTCTTAGTAATAGCTACTATTCAGGAATGTGCAATCTGCCATACTGCAGGTATTAAACTAAAAATTTTCTTTTTTCTTTCAGTAGGACAAAACCGTAACATTCTGTCTGCCCAACTTTTAAGACAATACTTCCCAGTGTTACAATCTGCATATAACCAATAGCTCAGTGGTTAAAGTACTTTCATGAACCACTGGAAAATTGGGCTCTATTTCACTAATGTGCATGAAGGAATTGAACTCTAAGGCCTCATGTTCTGAGTGAATGAATACTTGGATCACTGGGCTATTGAATAAAAATACCAAGGATTCATTTTCAGAGATTCAAGGAATTCTATGAAAGTAGCTTTATCCGTCTTAGAAAGTGTTTAAAATGAAAATTAACTTTAAAGCAATATGAATATTTTCTATAACATGTATTTTTCCTGTTTATGGCTTATGTTTAGGAAATAAATACATAGTATTTTATTAAAATCAGTTGTCCTGACTTCCCTGCCCCCCCGGCCTTGTTTTTTGGGCAGGGGGGTTAGTTTGATTTGGGGTTTTGACTCAACTGTTGAAGGGAAGAATCAATTAATCCTCTAAATTTAATGATAAAAAGTGGGATGCCAAGCCATTGCTATGGAGAACATAGAACAGAGTGAGAGCATGCTACTGTTTTTAGCTGGGGCTTTATATTTCAAATATTTAAAGCATATTCTTTACATTTAAGACAACTGTAAGTTTTAGTTAGCTGGATGATTTCCCAAGCTCAGTAGAGTGTGACTGTTTCTTTCATAGGCCAAAAGCTTCCTGCTGTAAGCCATTTTCTTATTTCATAATGGCTGAACCTGGAACTTTGGTCCCTTTACCTACAGTGACTGCTGAGGTGTTTCTTTGCGTATTACATCAGCTTCAGATCCTGTGTTTGACAGGGCATTAATGTACACATATCTCAGGAAGTTTGCTTTTGCAACGTACTTTACAGAGGTTTGACAAGGCAATTCTAAATAAAAAGTTGTTGAGGAGGAGCAGTTCAGGTATAGGTCTCAGGGAACAAACAACTAATCATATTTCTTTATGGTAGAATGAAGTTTAAAGAGTTATCAGTTACAATTAGACACTGTCAAAACAGCCAAGATATTCTTAATAGCTTTAGGAACATTTTGGGTTTCATGTCTAGTGAGCAATACCCTTAAAATTGTTGTCTGGAGCTTGTAACATAAAATCTGAAAAGCATCTTGCATTTCTTGAGTGGTTTGGATGATCAACCACCTAGGACTGTTTATTATAAAACTGAGTGCGGGGTTTTTTCCCTCCAGAAATGTGTCTGTCTTTTTTCTTAAAATCTGGTTCTACAGTTTCAACGAATTGCAAAATACTGCATGATCCATGAAGTAGGCAGTACCACTCAGCAAATACCGACTTTTATCAACAGCTATTATAACAATAGTGTATATAATACCTCAGTGGTGTGTATGCAAATTATACGCAAATACTTTATATTAAATACTGCATAATAACAGAAAGATGAGTAAAGGAATGAGTGCAATTGTTACAGCATGAAAAGACAAGCAGCTAGAAAGTATTCAAATATAAATAGGACCACAGACTGAAGCTTTGAAGAGACTGCTGTAAGCAAAGCAAGGAAAGGATTCCTATAAGAATATAACCTTGAGCGTGGGGGGAGTTATTCCGAGAAAAGTCACTGCTTTAAAACCATTTGCCATGCTGTTGCAATTACACCTAAGGGGCTTTCCATAAGAAAGAACTTGCAGTCAGTCAAGCTGACGTTGTTCTTCTGAGTTGAAGGAGCTAGACTTGCTCTCTACAAATTAGTTTATGAAAATAAGAGAAATACATTGGGCCTGTCATTTCGGGGGACCAAATGGTAATAGCTACAGGTATACTCAGTTAGTGATGTCTTGGCTAGAGACATACATCCAGCCTTTCTCTTCATTGATCTGTGGTGAGACCACAGATATGGGAGGAGCAGCCATGGCATTAGGTTAGTGAATCTATTGCTCAGAGTTACAGGCATAGTTTTGAGTCAGGTTAAACTGTCTCAGAAACAGAAAGAGTTGAGTCAAACTCCTGTGTATGTGCTTTGATGTGTCACTATCATATTCATGTTTTACTATTTTACTAAATTAAGTTCAAAACAGATGTGAGCATATGTTTATATAATACTGTTAGGGAATTGTGATACTGTTTCTACTAAGGTTTGCGGGTTTTGCTGAACGCTGCAAATTTCTGATGCATTTTGCTGCTGCTGTTTGGGTTTGGCTTGATTTTGAGACTCTCTTTTTTCTAGCGGTGGTCTAGAGATAACTCTCTGTTTTGGTGGGAAGTATGGTCGTTCCCAGGCTTGAATTTTTTGCCTGGAAAAGCAGAAGTACAGAGAAATATGACTGGAAGAGGGAAAAACTAACTAAAACTAAGGTCTTAGATTTGGCATAAGGCTTTCACAGGTAATACCATCAGTGCTTAGGCTATTGAACCTTGAACTGATTCTGGAGTCAGGGTTCATGAGCCAAGGTTCTCGCGAAAGATGGTGTGCCCAACACAATACAAGCAACCCTGCTGGATGTAATATAGCCAGCTCAGCTTCGTAGCCAGGATAATGATGTCGTCTTTCCAATCTTACGACTGAAGAACTTGGTAGAAAAATTTATATAGTTTTCAGCCTCCAAGCCTGGAAAAAAGGATAGACAGAAAGAAGAAAGAAAAATAATAAATTGAATGGCTCTATCAGAGAAACTTTTCAGTGATTTTGGCTTTGGTTAGTCGCATGACAACTTTGTAACCATTTATCAAATCAAATTAATTTTGCAAATTGACCTGTGGTACTACAGAATATGGATTATCCCAATTATGGAAATGTGGTTTCCATTACTATTCCATTATTATACCACCCCACTTATGACTTTATGGTAATAAGTGCAGGGCATAACTTTCACTGATATTATCACACCCAAAGTTGCTTGTTCTGCTGCACATTGTTTTATAGAAGCTGTTAGGTGCACCTGCTTAGAACTTACACTGCAAAGTTAAATAATATTTCAGAGAGAGAGATACTTAATGTCTGGAAAAATTATGGATGTCTAGAAATGATTAATTGATGGCGTCTAGATGCTATGGTGATAGGCCTCTCAAAAAGGCTGATACAATTATAATGGTGAACTTTGGTGTAAGATATGATAGCACTATTATTTCCTACTGTATGTCATGGAAAATTAACTATTTACTTTGGATAAACTGACTCCATTTTCAAGTATTAAATCCTCAGTAGGACCTTCCTCAATGCCTTTGGTTTTCTCTTTCATAGCTTAATCACAAGTCTATGCCATTTTCTGGGCACGTCCATGCAGGTGAATGCAATACTGCGCACCTATACTGGAGAGTGATTATTGGAAACAGTAAACAATAACAAGGCATCTTACCCTTGCTAAGTGAGATGGGATGAGACAACTATTGAGCTGCCAGTCCCTGAGCTAGCTAGCGTTGTGCTAGTACAACATTGTGCTGGGTACACAAATTATGGTTTCTGGGAGGGTAAGGAAGAGTTGAAGTTAATATCTTTTGTTTTAGACCAAGTGATTGTGATCATGAAATAAAGAATGATAGAGCTTTAGCTGCTGCAGTATCAGCCAGTGGTGTGCAGATTTATCAAAGGTCTGAGTTTTCAGCAGATTCTATGCTTTACCCAATTCACCTCAGTACTGCTCATTCTTTAACACTCCTTAGTAGTCACTGAGACTCCCTCATCCTGACTTTTTTGCTGTGGAATTGTATGTCCCAGATTCACAAACTGTTGACTGTTACAGCTTAAAAAAACCCAAAATTACAGTCACATAAACGCCCATTATGAGTGCTTATTGTAAAGAGATCATATGGCTTCTCAAAAAACACGCGTAGAGGCAGCAAGGACTACATTTTTAATGGTGGACAAGGCATGATAGTCATTTAAAAAATCTAAATTTGCGAAAGTAGTCCCTGGCACGAGAGGAATGCCAGTCATCTTTACAGCAGGCAATTAACATGTGTGACTCTGGAATCCTCTCTGGGTTTTAAGTGATAAAACACCATGAGGTTGATTGGACTGCTTTTCCCCTGCAAAATGTAGCTTCCCTTTGATTCTGAGGAAAGTCCTAGCTCTGTTTGATTATAAGGTCCTGCACAAATCCTCAAGAGAGGTAAGCAGAGGTCCCTGTACGTTGGGTCTGTCATAATTTTCTTATAACAGCTCTATTATGGATAATTCCCTGGAAGTCAGCTCTAAAGCTCAGCAGGTCCCCTCCTGATATCCTTCACATTTGGATAATTAACTGAGCTATTCGAACAACAGAAACTTTATAATGTTCAGCAGTGGGAGTCTTGCAGCTGATCAGCTTTACCTTCATCAACACTTGTCATTTTAACACTTGAAGGGTAATGTTTCAGGATGAATATAATCTTCACCAGGAAAAGAAAAGATTTTAAACGTGCGGGAAAAGAAAGGCTTCAATAAATTTATTATGCAGACTGTAATACTCCTTGTGCTGCGTTGCTCATGTACTCTGTGCTGCTGTCTAAGAAGGATTTAGTCAACCTTGCATCTGTACAAAATAGGCTTTGCTTCATTGCGAGGGAAAAACAAGTAACAAATCCTCATAGAAACTCATCCTCGACATCCTGAGAAATAGCGTGCATGAAACCTTCATGCTGATCACAGCAGTCTTTTCCAGACAAAACTTAATTTGTTGAGAAACAGTAAAATAAAATAGCTTCTTAATTTTTGTTCAATTCACCTGATAGTTAAAAATAATCCAAGTACCAAGCCTTTCTGGGGAGCTTTAAGGAGCAAAGTTGCCAGTTTCTACTGAAATTCAGGACAATGGGACACTGACATTTAAGACTATTTGACATTTATTTATTGTCCAACTGCCACAAAGACTGTAATTAAGAGGGTTTTGTAAATCATGGTGCATTATTTAATGTCCTGAAAGATGGTTGCAATAGATACTTATTAATTATCATGAGATGTTACTGTTTTGATCGCTAAATGTAACAAATAAGAAATATATTTTAAAATATCGCAAAAGCAACATAGGCATAGTGGTTAGAAATATACACATTTCTTGAAGCACTCTAAGCTAGTTTTAATGACCTACAGTGGAACTACAAAAAAAATCTTCAAAGGGTTTATTCATTATTCTTAAGTTTCTGGATGCATGGAGGCCTAAAGAACATAAATATAACCTGACGGAATACCGTAAGTAAAAAAAAAAAATAATTCTTTATACCAAGATCTCTTATTATATCCTGGTTATGAACATTGCCATGGACAAATTTGTAAGAATAGGCATTGATTCCCATGAGATTCATACTGATGAGGTTAAGATGCACTATGCTCAGGTCAGGTTAATGTTTGCCTTCTGAAGAGAATTGTTCAGCATTTGTTTCTTTTTTTTTTTCACCTCTAGCTTGGATAACAGCAAGCACAATAAATATTGTGTTATATGAGAATGACTGATAGGAGAGAGGCTGTTTGTTGTTATAAGCCATTCTTCTTAGCACAAAATAGACTGCTTTCTGTAAGATAAGTAGAATGCCTTTTCAGTTAAAGAGGTGCCAGTTTCTCTAGGTCTTTACACTCCTCTGAGATGTGAACCTATTCTTTAACAACACAAGCAATGTCTGGGCTTGTTAGCATAGCCTCCCATGATAATATTTTTTTATCCTAATAAAGTGAAAGCATATGTAGTATAATAAGTCACTCTGCAACCAGGTTAACTTAAATATTTTATTAAGACAGGGGCCATTAAACTGTAGCTGCAGTTAGATAAAACAAAATTCAGTGTTACCCATATCAGGATTTTCTCTGACACCTTTCTCATATTGCTTTACATATTTTTTCATAATACTTAAGAAATATTTCTCTCAAGTGTCACTGATCGCTTTCTTATAAATGCCTTGTGCTAGAATTTTCCCTGTAATGTACAACTCTACAAATGAAAAATTAATATACTGAAAGGCTTTAATCACCTACCAGAGCTCAGATAAGCCAATATTAAAACACATTTATGCATGAACAACTAATAACTAATAATTGAAAGAAATTACATGCAACTCTAGAAACCATTTCTTAATTGTTACTCATTAAAATAAATTATGGTATATTACCCCAATTACAATGCTGAAAATAGAATTTAGCAGCAGTTGTTCTGTCACTTTACTTTTCATTTTAGCTTTTTATGGAAGTTATGTTTTGAAAATAATTTGTCCTAATCAGATGGTGTTATATTTTACCAGCTAGTATCTACACCTCCTTGCAAGCATATCCTTAGAGAGGCATTGGGTTAAGCATTAAGGCTTACACTCATTAGAGCTAATTGAATGTTATTGGAGTGAACATGAAGAGTTGTTGATGTAGTTCAAACAACATACAAAGCTATAGATTCTTATAATTGCATAGCTATCTACTGCCTTATTTATTGTAGGCCAAACAGTATTATTCTAGAGAGCTGATGTTGGAAAATTGATTGAACCTAGACGTAATCTATATAGCAAATACTTTGTTATTATTACAGTGCGGGTTCCTCTCATTTAGTGAACATGGCTTTTGCAATAACACCTAAAGCACTGAGTATAAAACTGCATGGAATTTGTAAATGCTGTGTAGTCACGCATATGGTCTGTGTAAATAAGGCCTTTACTATAAGATCAGCTATTGGGAACCTCAGTTCTGCTCCTGAGCATCATCAGCGGATTGCTTCACCTGGAATTGGGGACACCCAGCACTAAACTGCATAGGACCCAAAGGAGGAGAGCAAGCCAAATCAGGAAAAGTTTGAGCATCTGCGGTTCCTAAAAGTTATGGGTCCTCAACACTTTCAGGATTTGGCCTGTGTAAGGTGAAGGATTAGTCATTTCCTTGAATTCACTAATCCAAAATGACTCCATTATAAAACAAATTCTGGGTCTCTGCGATTCAGTTACAATTTACCACCTACCTTGTCTTTATTGTTAAAACCAATGTCTTTGGTGCCAACACCATAACCACACAGGAAAAATCCTATTTCATTTTAATCCAAAATGAAATTAATAATTTCAATTATGCTATCTGTATTTCAAGAATATGATTCTAATATTATTTTCTCTTTCTCATGGCTTCATTCTTGCCTTATATTAGTTAATTCTACTGTCTTGAACTGATTCTGTAAAGGATAAATAGAGCTTAAAGTACGGGGGACGTCCACAGTATGCAGTGGAATTAGTGAATTTTCAGAAGTGACATCAAACTAAGATGACAGAAAATATGACTGAAAATCTTCCAAAGTTTATGGATAAACTTCTCCTTCGATAAACTTATTTATGTTTATTAAGTAGCATTTGGCACCTACAAGAATGCCTATAAAATTATTATAACGAATTTCCAGAAGGACTGCTGGGTGGGTGGAGTTGGGGATGTTGGAAGATTGCAGTTTTCAGCTCTCTTTTGCCATGATCTCTGCTTATTATTGGCATGATCACATTACTAACTCTGGCTTGCAAAGTGTTGACTTTTGGGGCTAATAAAAATGGTTTCCTCTTTTCACCCCAGCTTGAAATGTTCATCTGCCTTCATCCGTTAAAAGAATATGTGTCCTTTGGGAATGTGTGACATACAAATAATTAATGCTTGTCAAGGGAGGGAAAAGGAGAAAGGGAACTAATCCAGTGAACATTCAAAATGAAAATGGGAGTCAGAGACATTTGGATTAGGCCCAGGAAACATAAAAGTTACAAAATTATTTCTATTTTCAGTGACATTGTAAACTAGGATCTGTCTCTTGTCTTGTTTCTGCTTTCTCTGGAGGAGGCTGTATTACATAACTGAACAAGTATTTTTTATCTAAGTTGAACTTTAGAGACTTTATACAACAGAATCTCTATCTTTTTGCTTCACTTATTGTTTCTTGGAAGGGTTGCTACAAAAGGAAGAAAAAACCTTTACACCAGGAACTCTCTGTCATTTAAGTTATCTCCTTCCACCCATAGTACTATTTTTATAGACTGAAATAAAAAGTAGATAAAAAGAGCTGGTACATTAGATGAATTCTCTTAATGTCTGTTTTACTTGTGTCTTCCAGGGTTGGGGTGGGGGGGGGGGGTGTCTCACTGTTGTTTATTTTAAAAGTTATTCAATATTTGTTTTACTTGTGTCCAGTACAGATTACTGAGACTGAAAAGTGAGGAAGCCTGGAAAGTAAAAGGAGCCTGGAAAAATTTCAAGGCAAGAAAGAGACAGAAGAAATGAGGGATAACGGAGAGGAAAACACTAAGAAGCTGAGGTAAACAAAAGTGTCACGAATGCATCTATGTGGGTGTGGATTATTAAAACACTTCCCTTCTCTCTCTTTTTAAACATATCCCCAACTTTCTGTTAAACGAATACATTCAACAACTGAAATTTAGGAATTATCATAATGAAGAGTTAAGGCTGATCTCCAGCTGCACCATCCCTGGTGTCTAAGCTGTATGGTATGTTCTTTAATTACACTGTATCTTGGTAATTTTTTCTGCAAGTTCATTATCACTAATGCATTGAATAGGATAAAGATCACAGGATGGCTGCTGTTCATCAGCCTGAATGATGAAGATACTAAATTATATTCAGCTGTGAGTTTTCATGACTTCCATTACTATACACAGTCCATATCTATTCATTATTCCATTATTACTCCTATTGTTGAAGGAGGGCCTGAGACTCAGAGTGATTGGGGCTTGAACTATAAGGTTTCCACTAATTTTAAATATCTGGCCTGAGACACGCAGGATCTGAAGTTTTAGGCATGCCAGGACCTGATAATGACCTTTCAGCCACATCTGATTTTCTGGACAGTTAGGTCTCCTCTCTTTTCTGTTGAGGAGACAGACAACAGTTGTTTGAGTACAAAATGCAACATAAACAGCCAATATACCCTTCTTCTGCATCTGGTCATAGTCCAGCTGCTGAGCACATGAACCTTTCCCAATTATAAATGCTGGCTTCCACTTCACCCTGTGGTACATGCAAAAGGATGACTTCTGTCTCCATATTGCCTCCGTGGCTGATTTAGTCGCTTGCCCAAGCAGTCAGATACAAGTTACTGTAAATAAGGCTTTTGCTGTGTGGGAGTTTCTTTCTTCTTACTCTCTTCCGCTGAGAAGTTCCCTGCTTTTCCAAGAGGCGAAGTGGCTGATGTTAGGTCCTCAGATCTGAAGTAACTGGCTACTGAGCTTGGCTCGTGCCATCTTAGCAAAGACAGCATTTTAAGTTGTCTTTCATATATTCAGGATACAAATGTTTTTGACTTGGATTTAGCTACTGGTCTTCAGACATTTAGAAAACTAGACCTCAAACCTCTGAAATGGAGTACCATAAAAGCAGGAATATGAAGTAGCCACTAGAGGAGAAGTGTGATATAAATTAATTCCCTGAACCACAGAATAACTATATGACACAGAGAAGGCATTTTAAAGACACACACCCTAAAATTGTTCAGTATGCTGCTTAGCTGCTTTTTAACCAGAAATTAATCTTTTTGTTTTCATTAAAACGCAATGTACTAGTCCAATACTGAATTCCTCTAGCTCAATCACACTCACATGTGCTACTTCTTTATGTGGTCCACTCAGGTCAAAGACAGAATAAAAAGAACTGTTTTTCATTACATTGACAAGTTGTCATTTGGTTTCTGGGAAGAATGGAAGTATGATGCCAGTTTAATGGGAAAGGAATTGTTTACATTTCTAGTATTGATAATTGAGTGTGTTATATTAATGGACACGTTCCAGTACAAATAAAAACAGGATTCCAGTCCAGGAGACCTAGCATAAAATGTGTCTCAAAATTACTTGATACTCATCCCCAGATTGAATTGCTGCAGAAATTAAATTGAACAGATAACGACAACCTTATCTTCAACCCTGTGTCTATATAGCCTATACAGCACTACAGCAAGCATTTAAAGTATCAGTTTTAAAGCTAGAATTTACTTTGTTAGACAACATTAGGTTGCAAGTAGCATGTTCCAGAGCAGCTAAATGGCAACCTCAGCATGCAGTGACCCTTGTGCTTTCAGTCCTTGGGTTTCAAGAGAAGAAAATGTTAGACCTCTTCCTTGTGATTTTTATTGCTGCTAGAGGAACATCCCATTTCTGTTAGACAATTGGCATTGGTTTATATAGACTGGAGAAAATAAAATGCTGATTTTTCCTTCCCTTTTAACATATCCTGCTGGTATAATTACTGTATAACCAGTACATACCTGGCCAAGTTAGGATTAGGATGGAGAAAAGAAGATTCTGTGAGACCAAAGACCAAGAGCTTATTAAAGCAAGAACTTGGTCAGTACCCGACAAGGGAACTGCACAGTATTACTAATCCATAGATACTGCAGAAAGGGACAAGAATCCTCATGGAAAACATCTGCCTACTTGAATAAAAAGGCCCCCAACTGGTTGGAGCAGTAGAAACACTGGAAGTAGTATAACTCAAATTGTACTGTGGCTTTAAATTAGTATAAAAGCAAATATAAGTTGCATTTTCTGTAAATTCACCTGCGGTCTGTCCAAAAAAACCCACGACACAGCTTTGATATTACACTGATGCCACTTTTCCATATTCTCTTTGCCATTGGAGCTGGCAGAGATTGTAATTTCACACTACTGCCATCAACAGTCATTTCCCCTTCAATAATGGCGAAATTCTGGTTGTTAGAATACACTGAGTTCATATTACCAGCCTTTCTGCGGGTAGGTTCTGCAATCTTCCACAGAACAGGAGTGTAGCTTTCTTCCCCTTTTACTGCACATTCTTTTTCTATAGGTGCTTCACCACACACAAATCTTCCTGCTGCTATTTAGCAGAGACTGTTTCCAAAAGAATCTCCCCTTTTCTCCAAATGATGTGTTAGGGGAAAGGTAAGTATGCAAAAAAGAAAGTGAAACTCATTTCTAATCTTACTGCAGTAGACCTTTAATGGCTTTTATCATTTCAATACTGGAAAACAAATGTTAATATTAGAATAACCTGAGTTTAACCTCACAACACTGCTGTAAGGGGCAAATATATCATTATCTCCATTTACCAGTGGTAGCCCGAAGCACAGACAGATTTTTTTGTGTCTGGCCCAAGGTCATGTAGAAATGCTGTAGCAGAAGTATAATTAGATGCAGGATCTTCTGAATTCTAGTCTAATACTTATTAGCTATCTTTTCAGTGCCATTATTGGTAATAGGAGACATTTATACTTACCTAGGAGAACACTAGCCTGAAGAAATTTTTCTTTTACAAGCATGGCAGAATAGAATCCTTGTGCTTTCTGTGGTGGCTCTTCTTGGCCTTAGCACACAGTTAGCTAAACTTGTCTGGGTTTAACCTCAGTAAAAAAAATCAAAGAGGCTGCAAAGTGAAATTCTGCTCTCCGCAGTGCTGCTACAATTAGCCTTGCGAGGTTCCAGCTTGCTGCTGCTTCAGTGTTCTGAGTCACATGTTCTATTTTAATAGTAGAGAGGAATTTTCTTCCTACTAGTTTCAACTACTGGCCTTCCAAGTCATTTTAGAAATAAAAAGTCAATCTGTTTACCGGTAGTCTATGCATCAACAATAACAGAGGTTATGTATGTGATACTTACTGTAGCCAGCCAATCTTCTTCTGAGCCATGAAAGGTAAAATGACTCCCTGCTCTTCTGAAAGCTAAGAAAGAAGGGAAACAAGAAAACTCTGATTGGTCAGGGTGTCATAGACGTATGGCAATAGATGAAGTCAAAGAAGGAGGTTAGTGTTTCTTTTGCCATTGTTGTTTTTTTTTTCATTATGATTTGTTTGTCTATTTTCTGTAGCAGAGCAATGCTTTCAGGGACTCTGCACTGCCAGAACTGTCAGAGCACAGGGGGACACTTCTCCAACTTACTTCATTTATTTTACAGTATACAGTTACTTCCATGAGGTCTAAGTACTAAGTAAAGGACTGAACTACAACTATGAAAGCTCATATATAGGTTTTTGGTGCTTACACTTTTGACACCTGTATTCTTCATGAAAATGCACACTTTGTGTGCCTAAGATATAGATAGCTACTGCAGGGATGTCGCAAAAGAAATCAGAACTTTAATTAAAGTTTTATAAGAAAATAAAATCAATCAAAATATTTCTTTGAAGCTTCGCTAGGTTACTTAAAAAAAAAATCTGTGAAGTCTCTGTATATCACAGGAATCTCTTTGTATTGCAAAAGATTGCCACTTACATGGAAATGAGATCTTTTATTCCAACACAGCAAGCGATGCAGTTCAACTCACTGACACTGCATGAAAACATCTCTATAAGATCTTCTTAGATGTGAGGCAGTATTAAGGGGTGGTTTTGGTGTTTTTTTGTTTCTTGTCTTTTTTTTTTTTTTTAATTTTGTTGCTGTTCCAGTGACACATCATTAAATTTAAGTTTATCACTATGCTAAAATGTCTCTCTCCATGTAATTTGGTAATGGTAGCAAAGAGGGGGCCAAGCTCTTTGTATAAGATATACATTATACACTAAAGAAAGGTTCTTATAATCTAGTTGCTAATAAAACTCCACAGGAAATCAGGTGAATTACACAATTTATTTGTCCTTGATGAATCCAGAGAGAAATGACATAATTCTTTTGTACAGTAATATCATCCAATAGATGGCAGTGTCATCTTTATAATAAAATACTTTTTTAACTAGTACAGAGACATTTGGGATGAATTTCAGCTTCTGGCTGGCAATTGACAAAAGAAATATGGGACACTTTGTTTTAAAAAGTGGCTTTATAGGAAAACATAGCAGAGTGCATCGCTTTCTAATGGGACTTTTGTCAGTTCTACTTAATACAATCACAATTTTGTTCATTGGGAGTGTTGCTATTCTCACTAATAAGGATTGAAAAGTACAGCTTGAATGGTTCAAATGATCATTGATTCCTGACTATAAAAGACTGTTTCTGATTATTGAACAAAAGCTTAGAAAGAGGAAATCTCAACTCTATTATTGGAGTTAGAAATATGTATGCAGATAATGTACAGGCACGTGAACGCACATGCGCGTGTACACACACAAGTGTGCGGTCTTCAAGCTGTCAGTTGAGAAAAAACATCCTTTTCTTCAGGAAAAAATGTTTCTAAATATACTGTTGCAGAGCTATTATTTTGGAAAGTAAAGATGAACAGATCTGCATATGAATGCAAGTTCTCATGCTAGGAAAAATGAATCTGTATAGGTCTAAATTCTTGACATTAGGCAAAGATGAACACTAGGAACATGAACACTTCAAGATCAGAGATAACTCAATTTATGAATAATTTATAACATTGACAGCAATTATTTCCTAATTTAGAGGAAAACAATGTTAGGTGACTGATCTTCAAATTTTATTTGAAAAAAATACTTTATTTCAAACTCATGGACCATTCTAATCACCATTTCTGCTATATATAGAGCAAGAAAGATATCCTATTTGGGAATAAAAATAAAGGCAACTTTGTGATCACTTTTGGAATAATCTCCTTTTTCTTAGATTGAAAAAGGCATTAGTTCACTAGGTGCTTCATCTTATCTTATGTAAATATTATGGATGCTTCTAATTTCTGATTCAGAAAATAACAGAATGTGATTACCAGAACCACCCCATGACACACAGACCAGAGTGTTATTATTTTCTCAGTAATAACCAGACTGCATAACACAGACTGCCAGTAAGATAATCCTGCCACATCCATTCTACTGAGTGTAACTATTACACTTCAAATAAATGCAGCTATATATGCATATCTAGATATATTTTTTATGGTTCCTAAAATAGATCAGCAGTTTTTAAAGACAGTAAAAAAAAAATTAAACTTTCATTTGAAAATTACATTACTATCAGAAGAGCAAATCTTTCTGTTCACCATATCCCATGACATTTTATGTCCTTCCCCCACTGAAATACCTTGTCTTTCAAGAGGGCACTTTGCATTAAGCAGAGAAACCCCTATGCACCCATAATTACAGACAGTTGTTAATTAATGTAAGCAGTGCATGATTTTGGAATAATTAAAACCCTGAAATCCATTCTGTAATACTATTCTGATTTGAAAAAGGAATTTTCAAATTATGGTCATTAAGATGAAAATATCATAACTTTTATTATTGACAAGTTAATTCACATAAAGCAAGGAACAGTTGGCTGAAGTCTCTGTTTTCTTTTTAGATGTTCTCTAAAGAATTGACAAGCTATAGTTCAAACTGATGCTTGATGCTTAATTAATCATGTATGGAATTACTATGCAATGATTGTAGCAACATGTAAGCTAATAGCTAGTACATGGTATATTCTTAAGCTTAGTATAGGAAAGTATAGGAAATAGAAATTTTGCAACCAGAAGCAAAATGAAACTAAGGTTTTTGAAATTCTATAAATATATGGTAGGGAACCTAACGACTGTTCATTTCTAATCCCCATTTTCTAGCATATTTATGGTAAAAATACTAATTAGCAATTGAAATTATAGAGCAACAGAAAGGCTTTAATGTAGGAGGAAACTACAGTTCTTTTTCTGAAGGTGAGGGGAAGACATGAGCAGATGCATCGGGGACTATTTGCAAATATGCTTACCTAGTTGTATCAGTTTCGATATTGAGGGGTAAGTCTGTCTCCTTGCACTCTGTATCTCTATGGTTTCATACAGGAGCAGTGGAAGACACAGAATGGGGGTAAATCCTTCAGTGGAAGGGAAGGAAAGGGAAGGGAGAAAAGAATAGTATTGCAAAAGACCTTTTTAGGTCATCAAAGATCCCTGAATCAGGACAACACAGAAAGTCGTAAAAACCCATTTGTTTTCAGTTCAAGAACCGTACCTTCAGTGAAGAGTCTCCCAGGAAATAAAAGACGTGGTGTAGCACTCTATTTGTACAAAAAAGTGAGGGTAATTGCTTTGGTTGGCATTGATCCCACCAAATTTTAAGTACTTAATTGAGGATCCTAATCAAAGAGTGTAGTTGTCCAAGGTTCTTGAATAATCAATAGAAAGAAGCTTCTAGAGGGCAATTGAAGTATTGCATTAACTCGAGCAGTGCAGGAGAATCAGTCTTTCTCCACTGAGTCTTAATCAGCTTTTGACTAACAAACGTTAGTTAGGCTGCTTCGCATTAGGGAGGGTGAGGGTAGACCTTTAGTTTTGAAAACCAGACTCCTGAAGTGGTTCATTTTTTCTTTTCATGCCATACCAGAATTTGTTCTTTCCTCTGTCTGCCTTTTCAGCTATTCTTTCAACTGAGCTGCTTTTCATGTTTGGGTGAATATACAGAAATTAAAACATTTGACTCAGAACATGCTTTCCAAGGAGAAAAATAAAGAAACAAAATTGCAACATCAGTCCCTTGATGCATCCACAGAAGTCTGGTCTTTTCTTGAAGACCTTTAAACAGAAGCATGAAAGGTAATGGACACCTATTCTCTGTCTTGAACTGAACTCTCTCAGGGTATTTCATCCTTAAAGTAATTTGTAGTTCTCCTTGTTTCCTCAGAGTGTTTTCATTCTGGGTTATACATGCACACTGGACTTTCCTTCCCATTCACAAACATACCTTGCTGCAGATAATAGCCTGTGATGGAGTTATTTGCTATTTTTGAGCAATTACTTTAATCATTTCTTGTGTTCCCTTCTTCAAATTCCCTGTTGTTATCAAAGCCTAGAGAGTCTCAGACATCAGGACAGGAACTGAAGACAAACTTGACGAGATACTGACATCCATCTCAGCTCGACATTCAGCTGGTGAGATCAAGAATTTTCTGTTCCCTGCTTTCAGCACCGAAAAAGAACTTTAGGTTTGATGTGAGGTTTTTGAATTGGTTGGACCAGGCTGGGCTTTCACTGTAAGGTCTAGCATAGCACAGATTGCTTAAAGTGGTACAGGCTTTTTTTTTTTTTTTTTTTTTTTTTTTTTTCACCTTGACAAAAGAAACAGAACATTATTTTTAGATGCCTGAAGGGCTGGCTGGCTGACTCACAAACCAACCCATGTAATCAGCTTCAGAACTTAATAACATTGTTCAAGTGAACAGGGATACAGGCTGCAAGATTAAAGAGAGTCAAATGCGCATAACAGCTCACTTCAACTCTGCAATCAGACAGGTAATTATTATTTCTCAGGATGCCGTAGTCCAGCAATTATAAAATTTAAATATTAATTTTAGAAGTCTTAATTATAGCAACCAGAATAGTTCTGCTCAAAATAGTCCCAAAAATAACTTAGCAAGCAGCTAATAGCAATTTACCTGATTGAGGAACAGGTAGAGATGTAATTAGAAATGGAAAATGCAGTTTGCTTCTATTTGCATAGTAAATAGAAAAAGAATTTGCTCTTTTGGGGGAAGTTTTTACTTGTTTTTCATTATTGAAATAATAGGTTATCAACAAATTCACAAAAGTAAGGTTCAATTGATGAACATAAACATATGATTTGCATGTGATATGCCTGATCTGTGTCTATTTTATTTACCTGTAAATACCAGGTAAATAGATTACAGTACGTAAACAAAGATTATTTTTTTTTACAGTCATCCATTTTCTGATATATGGAAGTACCATAATGTGCTAATTTGCTTCTCAATGTAAATCTAATTTTAATCATGTCCTTCACTGGGAAGTAAATACTCCATAGTTTTTTCTTTTTGCCTCAAACAGTGGTTGTGCAGCACAAGGACACACACTGGTCTGTGGTCAGCACATCCAGTGAGATTTCGTGCCTTCGCACGGCTGCTAAGGAGCTGTCTGTACCGACTCTCAACAGCAACCCGATTGAATGTACTGCTAGTAAATTCAGCGGTATCACCAACAGTGCTCATCTGGAAGAGCATGCCAACATAAATACATAGTAAGGAAGGTTCATTGATTAATACTGTAGAATTTAAAGACTGAAGCTGTGATCTGGTCTGACTGTGCCAGGTTCCACAGACCCTCCTGTGGACATTTCACATTCCAAATAGACAAAACAAAACAAGAACGTATACTGCCCATTTTAGAAAATGGGAAAACCAAGTCATATAAAATTTAAATAATTTGTTTTACATCCCACAGAAGAACATTTCTTGATCCTTTTCTTAACTACACTGTTTCAGTTCATTCAGATCTTTCCCCACTTTCTTGTGCTATATTGAACTATCAGTCATTTTCCTTCCCTCCTTTACGGAGCACAGAACAGGAGCTCTTCCGTTTTTTCTTCTTCCCCCCCAGCCCAGTTGTCAGAATTTACCTTTCAGGATTTCATTCACAACCCAATGACCCCTTCTCTGAGTTTCCAAAGCTATTATATGTCTGAGCTAGTGTGAGAATTGTTGCAATACCTCACATTAGTCTCAATTTACCTTTGATGGATACAGGGGAACCGTTTTATGATAAATGGCTTGTATCCATTTATCCAGTGTAGATGTTTGCCGTACAGAGGAGAGGATACTCAGACTTACACTGTTAGAGATGGTGTTAGGTGCTTAGTTAACAGTTCAAGAAGATGCATATTTACCTGCCTGTATTGCACAAAGAGAAAGTTTACTTGAAGGAAAATGGGTTTATTGTTCTGAGAGAATTTTCTGAACTTCAAGATTCAATACTGTGGGCTTGGGGGTAGAAAAAAGATCAAGCAGATGAAATACTTTCTAGCTTGGCAATTTTGTTATTTTACTGAGATTGGGATTCAAGTATTTGCTCCAGGAGTAATTACTAAATGCAAGGTAGAATAAGACTTGAAGACTGTGAGAGAACAGTGGGTGGGGAACACTGGAAAAGGAAAGAATGACGTTCAGTCCTCAAAATTAAATCAGCTTTTTTGTGTGCTAACAATAGACAGCTGGGCCTTCTGCATTGCTTTTATTCATCATCACCATAAATTTTGTTCTGGGCATGAGATATTTGGTGGACTTCAGTGATTGAATCTCTTCATGAACGAACAATCTCTGATGAAAATGTTTAACTGGAGAAATTCTGACTGGCTGTAGACACTAGAGGAGGTTACTTCAGAACTGTACAATATCAGTATACCACCCAGCAACCTTGACCATGCTGCAGCCTTAAAAAACCAATGGTCACTTTTTTGCTGCAGCTGAATTAATCGGCAAAGATTCGGTGTAAATGGTTGCAGTAAATTGTATAAGCTGTTTGTTGCCCCAAGCCTTATCTGAATTAATCTTTTCTCTGAGCTATGTGTCCTGAATTTAGATCACCATACTGGCCTTTTTTGTAAGCACTGTGGAAAATGTAGAATACAAATACTGTGTGGAATACAATATCAAAATAAATTATCTGTTGACTAATCTTTAACACAAAACATTGCCTCCTAAAAATAGAAGGAAGCTTTCATGGTTTTGGAAATGACTTCTCAGGATCCCTGATAAATTATTCCCTCTTTCTGCAAGTAGAAATGAAGTGAATGGTATTGATTGCCATCAAAAAGTGGTGTTCTTTACAGCTGACAGCACTGGTCAGAAAAATCACTTCAGGACTGAGAAACCTGCATTTGTTACCAAGATTAGTTTACATAGCTCTCACTTACAGTGGTATCTTATTTTATACAGGTGTTGGAACAACTCAGCAATGGAATTAGACACAATAAATATACCATCAAAAGTAAAAAAGGAATAGTCACCAAAACCCAAATGGTTTTCTCTGACAGTGCCTGAATGTACCATCTGTTTCCATTGCATTATAAATTGATGTAGAAAATTGATATGCAGTGCTATTTCTGGGTAGCTTCTCATTTGCATTTGCTTTTGTTAAAAACGGGCCTAACTGAAAACCATCATGCTGAAACCCGCCAGACTTTGGAAGGAAGCGTTCAAACCAGCCTGGGGTGTTCCAGCCCAAGTCTGGATCCACAGCTAAATGGTGCAGCTGCCCACATATGTACAGCGTGGTAAACCACAACTTTGGATCTAGACACCACACAGCTTGTCAGATGTTCAGGCTCCTGATCCAAATTGTCCACTTTTATTTAGGACTGTAACAACTGAATCATTATAATGACATAAGGCTCACCCCCTACCTACATTAAATAACCATATAATCAGTTAACTCAGGCAGCCAGCGTGTAATAGCAGCAGTATGGTTACTTTCAAGTGATACCAAGAATACAAACTCAGTCATCTTTGACTTAATATGTGCTGTACAATGAAATCACTAGAACAAAACAGGGTAACAGTTTGCCATGGACACAACTGTGATTAATCTCAATGTAAATCACCGTCCCAAAGTAACATTTCATCCTACGGCTGCAGGAAACTGAGTTACAACTTCCTAACCCTGTATAATAGTCCAAATCACTTGCAGGCAGAAGTGGAACAGCCAAAGAGCTCCTCAAACCTAAGCTGGTGACACGTTGTCACTGTTGGACTCTATGCTGGGCAGAGCAGATGTAAATGAAACTCCTCCCTGACATCCATTTCTCTCCCTGCATGACCTGTATTGGAGAGGATTAAGAGACAAGAGATGCAGGAACGAGCTCCAAAAGCTAAGTGTCTATCGTAGATATGTCTATCCCCATGACCAGATGTATTTGTGAAGCAAGCATTTACATGATTTTGCTTTACAGCACAAGGAGCTTTGAATGTCTACTTTATTCCAAAAAGCAACATGCTATCTTTCCTGTCCTCTAATAATTCTGAGATAAGATTTTTTTTTCTTTGGTTTAGTCCTATCCATTCATTATTATATTCCTTCTATGAGCTTCTGGAAGAAAGAGGAAGGAGAATTCAGCAAAGATTGAATTTGCTCTAAGAAACTTCTTGCTTTACTATTTGAACATACTGTTGAGTAGGGGTGCTAGACCCAGTGTGAACACAAACATTGTGGTGCTGTTTGTTTGTATTTACAGCATTTAGAAAGTTTCATTAACTTTCCATTCAGTAAAAGATGCTGGTTACTTCTTTATATAACTTGTAAATGAACTGGAATTTTTTCCTTGTAAAAATCTCAACTGGTATTGCTTGTAGATCAAGCCACTGCTTTTTAAAATTTTGAGGCCATAGTCATCAAAATGTTCTGTATTAATTACACTTTTTTTTCTCTATGTTGCCATGCCTTGCTGACAGAATGCCAGAGAAGGAAGAGATCAGTATTAGTAAATCCATTGAGAAATTGCAGAATTAAGCCTGCTATGCATTTACTCTAAAGAACCTGGAAGTAGAGAAGACATAGGGAATCTGGAAGTGGAGATACAGTGAATGCGAGGTAAATTTAGCGTTTGTTATAGATATGTAATGTTACTCTACCTCTCTGACAAATGAAGTCTAAAGGGTACATCTTGCATAAAAAGAAAGTATAGTCACTTCGTTCTGGTTGTATATAAGGTATTGGGTAACAGCATAAATATTGCCGTTAGGAAAAAGCAACAGATACCATGGTATAATGAACACAAATTATTGTAGATAAATTGATAGTATAATTTAGCCACAGTTTGTGACTATTTAGGGACCTCAGCTGTTTGACTTAAGGCTGTAATCCCAAATGGTGTTGAAACTCCTGTTGATTTTAATGCTACTTATTTGTAGCTGAGTCACTATCAGCTTCTACACCACATTGAACCTGCTGCAGGTGTACTTTCTGAATCTTGTGCTTTATAATCTACTTTCTGGACAGAATAATGTATGCCAGCATCAGCATCAGTCTGCTGTCTATGAGATATATTCCTCTTTGGGAATTGTACAGTCCTATTTCAGTCATATCTATAGGGACACAGATGCTGTCTGCTGCAGAAAAGAACTTGGTGGTATTTCTGCCTGCTTGTAAAACTGTGTTTGTAATCACAGGTTGGGGCCTGCCTTGTGTCTTTACCGTGGCTTGCTCTTGCTTAGTTGTATCCCTTGAAGCATTAGCACTAGCATATCTGAAAGATGCGAATATCAGAGAAGGAACTTGGTTTTCCAATGACTCTCCTCCCTGCACTTAATAGTGCTTTGTTTTGTAGGTACACTGGGCAAAGGAAGCATAAACCAACCTTAACAGACCTTTTCCTCTTTGGATTGTGCACTTTTCCCTTGTTTGAATATTCTGTGTCAGTGGTATCACCTAGGTTAGTTACTGCCTCAAAATGAACGGATTGCTTGTGATTTCCAAGCATCTAACTCGCACTGCAAGTAACCTTTCACGGGGACAACGGGACACAGATCTTGTGAACACTTAATTAAATCATATTTATTATATTAGTAAGTTTTCAAATGCTGTTGGATCAGAGAGCAGGAAAATTATAAAAGCGAAACGCATAGTTCTATTTACCCTTATAGATATCTGTCCGTGAGCTTTGAAGACTACCTAACTCCAAGCAATAAATGCATGCCCAGTATGTATCCATGTCTAGACAAGTTTTAGACTCTTTTTCCTGTTTTATAGCATACATTGCTTCAGAAGAAAACTAGGACTACAACCCTGAAACAGAGACGTATTGCGTTTGGGTGATGATGGAGCAGAACCACAGGTCTGTCCTACGGTCTACACACAGGCTCAGGTCAGTATAATCAAAGATAGTAAATAACAAGTTTTCGTTTTCTGAAAATAAATGCTCTTTCATTTCAGGGCCTATGCAATTTTGCTTTGTAGGCCATAAAATTGAAACAAACAAACTTGGTGGCTCATCACAGTTTGTATGGTCAACTGAAAAGCTACTGAGGCTGAAGACATAAAGGACCAGATAAGCAGAAGAGTTTTAATTATTGAGGAGTGAATAAATTCAGAGATTTATCTGAAAAATGGCAAAACACCCATTTAAAAGTTTCTAGTGGAAGTATGTGCTTTTTATAAATATTCTCAATTAGTGGTTTATTCAATGAAATATATTATGGACACTGCTGAACATATTTTTGAAAGGACTGAACATCAGAAGACATTTCTTCCCCTTGTTTTTTGTAAGGAGTGCAAGGAATTGTTAGGCATTTAAATGCATAAAAATGCAAGCCTGTCTAGTTTACTTGATGAACACAAACCAGTTTCCATCCCCCTTTTCACAAAGTCATTTCACAATAGAGAAAAAAAGTAAAACAGAGAGTAAATTAATTGTCCAAGGTCACCAAAAGAACGAGTGACAGAGATGTCAATGAAATCAATGTGTAGCACCTTCTTTTTAATATAAATGCTATTCTATCTTTTATAGGCTTAACCTGATACTATCCTGAGATCGTGCAATATTTGGTCAGGAAAAAATTCAGCCAAATTTCCTGCTCTAGATTTGCTGTTATAAAAATGGTAGCCATGTTAGGTTAAGGACTCGGAATCTATAGCCAGTTAGAGATTTTTCTCCTCACTAGAGACTCTCAGAATAAACCAACTCTAAATCAGTGCTAAAGCAACATTAAAGTGGTATTGATCCTATTGAACAATGAAAGAGTATATGTTTGTGGTTATCTTATCCATCAATAAAATACATAGACAAAAGAAGCTTGCAATCCTCATAGCTGTTGACAGCAGCAGCAAGAAAGCATTGCTAGAAGAGAGACTTTTATTGATCATTTATAAGCTAATAACTTTCAGGAGACTGTGTCAATCACTGTTTAACCTCCAAGATATAGATGTGAAAGGGTGCAAGTTTTGCTGCCAACTGATGAGGAGATGCCAATGTATTCTTCCCTCTTGCATGCGAGCTTCATCAACTTCTGGAGTGCACAGCAGCTGGGAATAGCTGCTCAGTGTAGAAACTTCAAAATAATCTATTTTCTTCTCCAGCAGGTGGTTTTTTCCATTGAACCTGCAAAAGAGTTGAAGAAATAAGATCTAAAGTAGATACATTTCAAGCTGAAATAATCCCTACAATGTCTTTAACCATTTTTTCAGGTCTTGAAGATCTTGATAAATACACTACCTCTCAAGACCAATGTGATGACTCTCCAGCTAGCTGAGAGTATGCCGCTTAGCACTGCAGCTGGCAGTGGCATCCTAGGAAATGATGCCACAAGAATTTACTACTGTTTCATTTGTGTAGAAGTGAACCTTTGGAAAAGGGGAAGGTGTTTGCATGTAAAATTGGGCAATCTTGTACTACAGCCACACTTGTTCTACAGAAGTAGTAATGAAAAAAGATTTCAGTTTTTCAGGCTGTCAGAGTTAGAGCTTTTACAAGCATTAAGAGAACATCATGAACTTGAAATCTAGTCATTCTTAGAAATGTTAGAAGCATCTTACCTACTAGAGGGTCTTGTCAGCCAATTTTTGTGGAATTACAGTCATGCTTTCCTGGTTTTCTTCTTTCTACCATTGTAGAGAAGAACACACAAACTACAAAACTAACCTGTTACATGCAGACAGAGCAAGGAAAATAAGCACACATAGTCTTTCTACAGGAAAAAATAAATAGCCTTTTTAGCAAAAAAAAGGAGAAATTATTTCCTTGCTAATCTCCAAAGGCTATAACAATGTAAAGTGTTGCATCTAATAACATGGGACAAACAATAGGTTGGCTGTATGTCTTTAAATTTTTCTAGGATAATCTACTGAAAAAAGTATTTCTGTCTTCCAGAAAACCCTATGTAGATGATAATAGATTAAACCTATGCATGTGATAGTAGATTTTGAAAATATGTAGATAAATACGAATTTTTCAATGGCTGTAGAAGTGAAAGTATTACCAGTCACTGCTTTTGTGATGTCTTTTCTAATGTTTAAACTTTGGGGAATAACTGATTAAATACTAAACTGTATCACCTTGTAAGGACACTCAACAAATCTGTTTATCTTCCAAGGATGTTAATGTGTATAATGCAAGGAAAGAGTTACTAATCTGAACTCTGGAAAGTGTAGGCAGGCAGACATCTGTGTCTTCACTCTTTTCTTAAAAATTACAACCAGAGACATTATTGGAAAGAAAAAAAAAACCACAATAATATTTTTCTGGGTGCTGAATGGTAGACACAGGCATTTAGTGGGGAAAACTCTGGATGCATTGTACAGACCAAATAACAATACAACCTTTATCAGAATAATGTCCATTGCCTTCATTTAAATTCTTCTGGTTTTAAATTCTGAATTGTCCAGGTTTCAGCCAGGATAGAGCTGGTTTTCTTCACAGAAGCTAGTGTGAGGCTGTGTTTTGAATTTGGGATGAGAAAATGTTGATAACGTGCTGATGTTTTGGGTTGGTGCTGAGCAGTCAAGGACTGCCCAGCTTCTCGTGCTGGGCTGCCAGCGAGCAGGCTGGGGGTGCCCGGGGAGCTGGGAGGGGACACGGCCAGGACAGCTGACCCAGGCTGGCCGCAGGGATGTTCCCTACCATACGATGACAGGCTCAGCATATAAAGCTGGGGTGAAGAAGAAGGAAGGGGTGGAGGGACATTCGGAGTTATGGCATCTGTGTTCCCAAGAAACCATTACATGTGATGGAGCCCTGCTCTCCTGGGGATGGCTGAACACCTGCCTGCCCGTGGGGAGTGGTGAATGAATTCCTCGTTTTGCTTTGTTTGCGTGCGCGGCTTTTGTTTTCCCTATTAACCTGTCTTTATCTCAACCCATGAGTTTCCTCACTTGTACTCTTCTGATTCTCTCCCCCGTCCCACCGTGGGGGAGTGAGCAAGCGGCTGCGTGGGGCTTGGTTGCTGGCTGGGGTTAAACCATGACATGAATGATTGCCTTGATTGTTATTTTTATACTCAGTCACTTGTACTATGCTGAGAAGCTCAAGTTAATATTTTATTTTTATATGTGGAACATAATTTATCTTGAGTAGTATCATCTAGTCCTCCTTTACTTTGAGTGATTTATTACAATAGTTTTTCAGTGTTTGATTAGGTAACATTTAACACTGAATTCCAAACCTGTCATATTGTCTCTTTTAGGGATGATCCTGCAAATACTTACAACCAGGCATCATTTATTCTGTGTAGCCCAATTAACTGTGCTAGGAAGATACCTGGTAACAAACTCTCTGAAATATTTGTCAGACTAGGACTTTAAATTTTAAACATTTCACACCAAAAAAAGTTGCATAGTGTCATATAAATGCACAATTCTACTATTTGCATATTATTTAACATTGCGTAAGTATGCTTTCCACTATGTAATACATTATAGATTTCTGAGAGAGAATACACAGTAGAAAAGTGATATTTCTAGACTCTAGGAAGAAGCTCAATCGTTTAGCTTCATAGTTTTTGCACAGCTTGTATTTTCATAATCCCTGCAGTCTTTAGAGATGAACATTTGCCAATGTGTTAACTCTTAAATCTCTTCTATGTTATTGATTGCATTAATGCACTCTTTTGTTAGTAAATAATTCCATTTGTATGCTTCGTTCACGAAGTATTCATGTGCACTGAACTCTGACCCAGTCATCAAATCAGTGATCTAGTGTATCAACTCTTTCTATGTCTATTCATAGGTATCATTCTGCCCTTTTCCCTGGTTAGTGATAATTTGAAAAAGCTGGACCATTGCATTTATATGTCTTCATGTCATTAATATCAAAAGTAAAGAGGTGGAGACCCTGCCTAATTAACTTCTTAATATCTTCAAAAAGATCTATTAACTGTCTGTTCAATATCTTTGGCCAAATCTCTGCAGTTTTCACAGGGAGCACAGCTTTGTGTAAAATCTGTTGATGTAGCCAAACATCATGCCCATAGCATCTGCAGTCTTTTTGTCGTACTTTGATGTAATAGTAAAAATAGTTTCCAACCTAGTGTCCACAGATGGTTCAAAAATAAACAAAGGTTTTAAATCAGATTCATAAATACAAGTATGTTTCTGAGGACAGGTGTCAAATTTTGAATAATTATGCACCCCAATGGGCTACTAATCATCAGTCGTGAACCTTCTAGCATCTTCTGGTTAATTGTACAAATGTTCGCAAGTCTCAGATGTTTTAATTATTTGAGATGGATCAATTATGCATCTAAGAATTCCTCCTGGACATGTGGGGTGGGGGGATTTGTTATTATTTGCAAGAAGATTGTCAGCCAATATGAAAATTGAAACAGTGCAGCTTGAATTAGCAACCACCCACTGGCCAAATCTAAGAACACATGAACCAAATATTTCACCAAAAATAGCCTGAAAATTAGTTGTCTAAACTGTTCCAGGAGAGCTTACACATAGCAAATGTATTAAAGACAATGAGAGTTTGCTCATGAACAATTCATAAATCTAGTAGAACTAAGTTGGTAACAGATATTATTCATGCAAAAGAGAGCGATAGCTCTATTAACTTCCAGTCATCCAAACACGTGGGAAGTTCCACATACAGCCCTGCTGTTCAACTCTGTCCTCATTTGGCTTTTTCTGCATAGTTAAATTGTGACTGAAATTAAATAACCTGGTTTACAGTTTTTCTGGGTAGCCCTAGGCTTTTCTTCATGTAATGAGTATTCCTTGGCTTCGTGAAGTATAGGACTACATGTAGAGCAGTTCCACAGACCACTGTGTAAAACACCGGAGGTCTCTGCTTCTCTCATGTATTTGTATGGACAGCTTCTGTGCTTTGCACGTGAGATTACAAAATCACACTGAAGATGGCTTTGTTAGTATGTAGGAAAAATTTCATGTTGGGAATCATTTGTTTATTATCTGCCTTGACAGTTAAGTGATCCTGATCTTTAAAAGCAGATCAGAACATTTCCTTTTTTCTATATTTTTGATACTGCCAACTCTTATTCTTTTCTTCCACTGTGATTTTGATTGTAAATTTGCTTACCAGTTTTACTTCCTCTATTCGTTTCCATACAGAGTTTTTTTCAGTAAAGGGAAAATCATCCTCAGCTACTGAAATGTTGTGAGCATTTAGAGAGCACTATTTTACTCTCTTGAAATGTTCTGTGCTATTTGATGCTCATTTTTAGTTTCATCCATTATTTTTCACTTGTTTTAGCAATCACAGTGATTTGTTTTCCTTCTGTTTTCCAAATGCTTATTTGAGAGACAGATTTTATTTTGAATACGGTTAAATGCTTAAACTTACAGAAACATAACATATCAGGGCTATTTTGTACACTCCATTTTTCTGGGGAAATGCAGAATATTTAACCTATCACTACTCTTCAGTTACTACAGAGTTAACACAGTTCCATCGCAATTTGGGTGATATCTAGAGATCCTATCGTGGGTCAGAGCCCAAGCTGTTTTAACTTTCATTTTTATGAAGCAAGGTTTCTCACATCCAGTCTTGTAAGTCAATTCTTTTACCTTTTGTGGGCTACCTTAGAAATTTCACAGCTTCTAAAATAAGATCCAGTGCAGAGCCAAGCAGCTCCAGCGGAAACACAAGGAGAGGTTATTCTGTAAGAGAGTGCTGTGGGAATGCTCAGAGGGCTTGAGAGAACCATCTAGGACTCCCAGAACTATGGTTGATTTTTCTAAAGCAGAGTAAAAGAGAGACACAGTAACAGTTTTCATATACATAGAAGATTGTTTCAAGATTTAAAGGAATGAGGTATTTTTAACGTCCACAGGCACACAAAGAAATAATGTCCTGAAATTGTGAGGTGGTCCTTTACAAGCAAGAGGCTGAAGCAGATCAACTGATCAGGGGCAAATGCTGATCAGATATTGAAGCCGGCAGTGCGTATGGCAGTCTCAGCACGTGGAGGGAGTGAGCATATCGCCTTTGTACTGGCCTTCTACAACTGCTTGCTGCAGATTTCAATTTGAGTTACATCTGACTGGTAAAGACAATCAAACGCATACATAAAAACAAAGCTGAGAGAGGCAAAGGATTCTTTGAATACCCATTTTGTTTCTGCGATTCCTGTAATTATAATTTCATAAGTACATAAATGTGTGTATGAAATGCTCATTTAGCTGCAGCCTCATCTTGTATAATCTGGATATAGACAGCAGGTCAGCACAGTTTATGTTCAGTCATGATCTGGGTAGATGAAGAAAAAGCTAATAAAGGAAAGATGATGAGGTAAGATAGATAGATAGATAGATAGATAGATAGATATTAACCAATACGACAGTTGTTTGTAGTGGTCAAAAAGTGTATACTTTGGTGTTTTCCCATTTTGAGAGACTTGTTGAAATGCATAGCTTAAGAGGTGTCTCCTCTTCTCAAATTCATTGTTACACAGTGCAAATCAAATTTAAAATTTACAAAATTATTAATGGCTAATTGAGGGCTACTGAGAGATAACAATATCCTAGACGGTTGCAAATTGTTCCAGTGTCACTGTCTACGTCTCTGCTCCAATGCTTTGAAATGAATCAGTAGTCAGCTTTAATTTGTTCAGTTTAATTAAATTCCACCTGAATAAATATGTGTTGCACAAAGCTGAAGGAGATTCTGAAATTTCCTGGATAATGTATGCAGCTGAGTTCTAATTTGATAGTATGCAGCATTAGATTGTAAGCTACTCTCTTCCACAAAGGTGGGCACCATATAAATACTTAAATTATAATTTAGATGAACTTGTAAGGAAAATTATATAAAGAAAGCAAAGCAAAATTGCACACAGAAGAATATTTTTGAATATGTCGTGATCAGTAGAAGTACATTTCACTTTCAAAACACAGTCCCATTAAGATTAGCAGCTTGTTTACTTTGCCTGATACTGTCCTGTCTATCCATTACATTAATTAAACAACTAGTACTGTAATCAGATAGCACAGTATTTTCTTCTAAGATGTCTTGTCCTTGTTAGAATGACATTTGTGAATTATATTTGTGTATATGATCTGTAATGTAAGGAATTCAAATAAATGCTCGGTCATTGTCCGTCTCTTTCTTGCTCAGTGCAAAATGGACAAAAAACGCTCCCCCTCTCCCAAACCTCCTGGCCCACAGCTAGCCCATGAGTTGTGATATTCAAACAAACAAACAAACAACAAAACAAAACCAACCACAAACCACAAGTAAATGAGAGAATTTGTTTAGTTTGTCCAAGGATTGGGTCAGTACATCCTCAAATCATGTATAACTCTGGTGGTCTAAAACTCTTATTCAGTTCATTCTCTTAACTGTGTTCTGGCTGGTAACACCCTTCTCAGATTCCGTATAAAATGTTTTCTGAGACCATTTGATTTACTTGCCTGAGATCATGCTGACTGACCAGAGTAAAAGAATGGCATGCCTGTATTTTTGGATCACAAACAGTGCAATTATTGTATCCAGTTCATAAGTAATAAGCAGAATAGCATTAGATTCTGTAAAACTAAGCCTGACTGACTGATGGAAGCCTGTTGCCCAATATATCATATCTGTTTAGTCAATGAAGAAACATGGATCCACATCATTCAGGTAATCAGTACCCACACAGGCCGGGAGCAAAACTTATCCTTTCACAAAAGGAGGTAGATTGCTCAGAAATTCCTTTTGTGATTTATTTAACAATAGTAATTCTACTTCAGGAGCTGCATAAAGTTCATTCTCTTGTATGATTTTACAGTACATTACTGTAACTTCTAAATCAGTGTAATTGTCTGAGCCCTTCCTTGCCAGTAAATTCACATGGGACTCCATTTCCTCTCTACATGCTCCTAAGGTAATATTCCTTGTTACTTTATTTAATTTCACTGATTAGTATGTTCAGATCTACACCTTCCTTTCTTCTGAATCCTTGCTTTGCAAGATCTATGTAGTCTAAGATAGTAATCCAAAGGATAAACTTTATCGCCTGAAAGTCTCAAAGCATAGTTGACCAAAAGTAATGGCAGATAACTGTGTAATGATTTAGGAGATTACTCCCACTGTATATGTTTTTCTAAATTCCTGTAAGTAAGAAACCTCTGTACTGATGGAGACATAAATAATTAGGTGCTTATTATATTTTCTCATTATGGTGATATTTTCATTATAATGTTAAGTCAAAACTTGCCTATACTTATACTGAAATTTAGAGGTAGTCACAACTTTTTTCATATTTATAAAATTTAGAAAATTTAACAGCTGCTGCTTTTGTTTCTAAAAGACACATTCTATGTAATTAAAATCTTTCCTCTTCTGACACAAAAGAAAGAGCCTGAGATATGAAAACTGACTGTGTTGCTATAACATCCTGTATGTATTTACATAAAGATAGCAGTTGTGAATTTCCTTTTTCTCTAATTTTCTAGATTATTTTAACTTTTGAGAAGCTTTAGAAATCATTATTGGTATAATCACATAAAATTTCAAGACAAGCAACAAACAAGAGTCTCAAAATGGACAGCACCTGCTTGTAATAAGCAAAGATCCAGGCTGAAGAAGCGTCTAGGTTACTCACAGATAAGCACAGCAATATCTTATAGGTCCTGCTCTGTGATCCAGTGCCTTTAATGTGGTTTCAAGACATGAGAGAAGGAGAGCTCAGAATATCAGTTCAGAATAAGCTGAGCAGAGACACACCTACAGCCAGCCGACAGCAGCAGTAAGCACTCTGATACAGCTTAAAACACACCCTTCTTTAGTCTAGCCTTTGGACTGCTGGAAGGTGACTCCATCCAGCTGGGATCCAATGCCAAAATCTCAGAGAGCCAGAAATCCTCATCCATTTTTTGAAAGAATTTAACATGCATTCACTTTTCATTTCAGCAGAGACCAAAAGAAGGATTAGTTTAGATAATGTGCCTGGAGATTAGCAAACACTCTTGGGAATCCACAGACTTATGTTTGAAGGCTCTAATCCTCAGATCATGTCTCCCAGGAAATTTTCCAAACTGCAGGTTTACACAGTGAGTTCCCCCTTGAGGTCTCTTTAGCTTTCTGAACCTTGCATTCCCTTCCATGTAAATGGCATTCTGCACACGGTGGTACTCCTAGGTGCAATAGGAAGCTTGAAAGAAAAGAGTGGCTCCTCCGGGAGCGCTCCAGACTGGCAGTGGCTCAGAGGGGAGTAGAATACTGTCAGTGCGCATGCAGAGAAGGGGAAATAAATAAAGAGGGCCAGTGGGCAAACCATTTTAAGTTTGATCATATGTGGACCATTTCTGTAACAAACAAAACAACAATGATATTATAAAACAGAGGATGTCATATTATTAATAAGATAGGAAGCTTAGGCAAAATAAGTATGCCTGGGGCTAAGCAATGATCCCCCTCTCCTCCAGTGCAAGATTGTGCAGCCTTTGGGTGTCAAAATCCTAGATTTGAAAAGTACAGGAAAATGAGTTTAAGAGATTTCCTCAGGCAATATGGACTCTGTCTTCAACCCTGCGACAGAGGGGAAAGACTGGAACGGCTAATGGAGTAGCTAGTAAAGCAAAAAGTGGCTCACTGAAGCACAATAATGGGCACAGTGCTGGAGAGCCTTGCTATCAAGTTGGATAGCCAATAGAGCCCTATGATTTGATAACCATAGTTTGCAGGTTGATGTTACAAGAGGAGGTTGGAAGGCAGCAAGTGCTCTTAACAGTTGCTTCACCAAGAAAACATTGGGAAGACTTTAAAATATTATTATACTTTGTGGGGAGATTAATGGATTGATTTGATTGCTAGTAACAGAGACCAAATTCAATTCCTAGAGTAAAGTAATAAATATTAGGTTTAGACATCATTCAGAGATCAGTGAAAATTAAATTGTATGGGTGCTCAGGGAGCTCTGTTTTTCAGTATTTTCTCCCCAAAGGGCTGCAAGCTTTTGCATTGGATTAGGGTAGCCACTCAAGCGGGGGCATGATTAGTTGGTTTGCTCAGGTGACTATTTCTCCTTATTGAGCTACAGAATGGTCCCCATTTTGTGACATGACTGTTAGTTTTGTTCTTTATAGAACTATTAACAAAAATGAGAAAGAATATATTGCTCTGTTTATCTTCCTATTTCTACTTTCTTCTCTCCCTTCAATACAGTTTTGTCAAGGCTTTTCATTCATTCTCTGTGAGTAGGGAGAAGTGGAGCTCACTCGGTGCATCTGCTTTACTAAGTGGTGTAGGGTTAGATTTGATTTCATCTGCCATGTCCTTGAACCTGTGCCTACACTGTTTTATCAGCATGAATTTCACACTAGTTTCCTTTCTGAGATTCACCAGGCATGCTTAGAGAGCTGGCTGCTCCACGATTCTTGTTTCCACCAGGAGGAAAAGGGCTTGGAGTGAGCTTTGTTGTGTTTGAGAGAGTATCACAGGACACCAAGTATGGACATAAGACAATCTCACTCTTGAAAGAACCCCTTCATCAAACTAAATTAGTGATGTAGCTGTCCCTACTGAGCTCACAAGCAGTTTAATGTCGTATTCCTGGATTTTTGGTTGGTGGCTCATTCCAGTGCTTATTAGTGGCTTCTGGAAACTGAAGATTACCCTTGTTATTGCCAGTCGAAGCTTGACAAAAGAGATATACATTTGTATCAGGTGGTCAAGCTCAGCTGGATATACCTGGCACTAATAAGGCCAAAGCTGTTAGCCAGCTTAGAACAGAATATGTGGAACGCGTAAGGGCAAGCATTGAGGTACCTGTAGAAATCGTATGGGTGTCAAAACAAAAGAGAAGACAGAGGCTTCACCAGAGGCCAGAGGACATCTTGAAGTAAACAGCAGTTAAGGTCTGGCACAAGGATTAGATAAGGATGAAGCACTGAAGTAAGCAGTTATTGCTGACCAATCTGTATTTTCTCTCAGCTATGTACACTTCTTTGTTCTCAAATACTTGGCATAGCAGACTTCACTTGCAGCGTGCAGTAGTTAGTATAATACCCTATGCCTTCACCATGCTGGTGTTCTAACACTGTGTATTTTGGAAGCATTTGAGAAGTATTTTCTCAGTATGGTATCATTGGTTTTTTTTTGTCTTCCTCACAGTATCGTTCAAGGAGCGTTGAAAGAAATGCACAACATAAGGATCTAGTGGTGCTGTCTAGCAATGCCAAGTTCTCTGCAATTTGTGCCCTGTTAACTGCAGCAGTGCACTGTCCCAGCAGGTGAAAGGCCAAAGAGACATTCTCACGGTAAAAGAAGTTGAGGGTTGCACAACTGGACATCCTAGCTATTGGGACAGGAGAGATTTAAGACTTGAGTTTTCATTTCCTTTTCCTATTTTTTTTCTCAGTCATTGCACAAGGCCCTGCCTGAGCTGAAAACACACAGAAGAGTTTGGGTTTTGTGGCATGTACCTTTTAACTCCCTCATTGAACCCACCTGGAGACCTCCCAGCATGTTCATTTAGTAGAGCTGCGTATCATGCTGCCTGCCTGCATCCCACATCTGTGTGTCGAGAGGCTCTGTCCTCTTCCAGTGCTTTGCTGGATGTCACTGGATAGGGGTGCACATAGCTTAAGGAAGGGGTCCGTGACATGCCCCCCACATGTCATAGGTGGCATGTGGGACAGGGAAGGGGGAAGTGGGTGGAGGGGACACGCGGTGGGACCAGCCTTGCAGGATAGAACGGATGAGTCTCAGGAGTTCCGGGATGTTGCAAGAGAATCATTACCAGCCAATTTTAGTAAAGGTCGGTGTCTTGTATGTTTACCCCAGTATAAATATATACGTCATTACCACTCACTACCGAAGAGAAAGGTGTAACAATCTTCTAATGCTCTAATTAAAACAGTAATTTTCTAGCAATGCTTAAACAACTTCCTTACTTTTCTTTCTTTGTAGTCAATAATTGTGACATTTTTCTTGGCTTTAACTGTGTGTCCCTGAAGGCATGTTAAAGACCCCCTGTGATTAAAATACTGGGAATCATGTTGCTGAAGTGACATTAACAGAGATACTTATTAAAATTTGGCCCCTGCTGTTTGTGGTTTCTCAAGACTATACTTCTTTAGCAAATTTTAAAGTACAATTACATGATGCCTGACAATGAGAAACTGTCCTATAGCCCAAATGTTAAGTGAGAATTGGAGAAGTAATTATGGACTGTCATAATACCTGGAAACAGAAGTGCTAGTAAATTGTTTAATGTTGCCTTTAACAGATCATTGGTTTTGCTGCTGATGTAAAGCAGATCTCTCGGCATACTGCGGTTGTACACAAAATGATCGTATGTCCTACTATGCTATTTTAATGTTTGTAAGGCATTTGCGGTGTTTATCTGCTGTTCCCAAGACTCTGGTAGAAATAAGATGCAACTTCCTTTGAGCCTGTCCACCTGAACAGCATTTTAAATAAATACTCAATGTGACATGTAGCAGAAGAAAACAAAATTGCTACTTGACTGCAACCAGTTTACGCCTCCTCTTGAATCAGCAGCTTATGTTTGTCTTGTAAGTTATACAACAATTCTGTTTTCACCTCTGCTGTTTATTTCCTTTTCCCTTTCAGGCAACTGCAAAAGCCAGAAAATGGCCTTTGTGATAATGCCACTGAGATTTAGAGCATTAAAGCAATCTCATTATCAGTTTACATCCCCAGTTGGAAATCGGAGATTGTTCAGCACATCAAACAGTAGAGCAGGGGCATGTAATGTGCAGCCCAAGGGCCAGACGAGACCTGCTGAGTCATATAATGTGGGCTCCCGCTGCCCTCTTCCTGTAACTGAAGGATGGGGACAAAACAGCAGAACTGCTGGCTGGTGTTACTAATGAACTTGAACCACTATACATTATTTTCCATCTGCATACCAAATATGGTTATATGCACTTACAATAAATGTCTATAGTTTATATGCAAATTGGATGTGGCCCTTGGGCTCTTGGTGAGTAACCTGTATAACCTTCGGGTCTGTAGAAGGTAAGCCTCTTGCTAATGCCGAAATCAGTGCGCGGGGCTAGGGGCTGCCTTGCAGTGCGAGCCTGGGTTGCCCTTTGCTTAAGGGCAATGGAGGAGGACTAGTAGAAACCCCTTTAGTTCATCTTCCACACTAAACTCTTGGGTACGTGAGCAAGAAGGGAGGGAAAGAATATTCTGTGCTTCAGACATGAACAGCATGTACGAGTAAAACCCCCACCGCATCAGTGGGGTCTTCCTGATGTATCTGCAAATGACATTGCATTGTCGAATTTTTATGCTGTGGAAAGAATTGTAATTATTTTAATCACTGTTTCTGAATTACTGGGAAATAAACTTGGAATCTATCATTATTTCATCCAACTGTGCAAATGAAATATATAATTGATATAAAATGTTTTTGTCATACGCAGTTTGAACAAAGATCTATGATAGTTTAAAATTCAGAGGGTTCTTCTGTGGCAAAGTTTTATTAATGCATTCATTAACAAGAAATTACATTACAATGTCTGTGGGGCTTACTTTAGTGAAAGAACAATTTCTTTGTTGGTAATTTCACCGTGATGTTACTCCCCTCTATTCAGCTTCCCCAAAAATGACGTTTTTTTTAAAAATCAGCACTAACACCATAGTTAACCTTTCTTAATATGACTTAAGAAGATAACGCTGAGATACAGTCACACAAAGAATTAAACCCTGAAACCTTCTGTTTTACGCATGGTTGCAAAAGTTCAGCACAACTTCCACCATATTCTTTATTCCACAGATCTTACCTTTAAATGGCAATAAAGACCTTGAAATTATAAATGAGGCTTGGCTGGCTGACATGTATAATGTGAAGATTCTTTTTGTGTGGGAAGAAGGCACGTATAGCTACTGTCAAAGCATTTGTACCAACTTCACTTACTTTTAGCAAGGCACAGAGTTCTAATGTCTTTTTTTGTGTGTGGTAAAACTAATATTCAACAAGATATAGGAAAGGGGTTATGTGAATCTGTAATCTTGAAAGGTGCACAAATAAGTTATTCCAAGTAGCATTCAATTTTTATTTATTTATTTTTAATTTATTTATTCTTACAAAAAATGCCACATAAGAAATGTCTTTTCTCTTTCTGGGGGATAAAATCTGACTGTGACTGCCTATCTGCAAATTCTGGCTTCGCTTGGGGAAAGGAAGGTGTCTGTGTTGTGCCATGGACCATTGGGGAATCACAAATGACAGATGCTGGAAGGTGAACTTCTACACTGTAAAACACAGGGAATATGCATTGACCTTGACTTGCAGCACCACTTCAAAAGGTAAGTGCATTTTTTTTGTGTCCTGGCACAGGACATATATTGCTATAAGTAATTTCATCAGTGTCTCCTAAAAGTGCAATTCGCTTGAAAATGTACCCACTTAAAATTTTTAGTTCATGTTAGGTCTTATTTTAATTTCCATTTATGAGATTAGGGCATTTTATTTTCTAGCTGTTGTTGACAATCACAATGGATAAAAACCTACAGTTTCCTTAAAGTGAAAGCTGAAATTCTCATCCAGTCACTTCATTTCAGGAACTTAGACCAACTATAGGTAGGTGCTTAATAATCAAGTCCCAGGAACTGATGTGGTTGGCTCTGTTACAGGACTTTCAGTGAGAATGAAAATAGTTCCGGTGTATTATGAACTGTGAATGATTGTAGATCCTGTGTTGTCCTAAATCCCTTTTGAGCTGCTTATAAGCACAGACCTTAATGCTATATCAATAAATCAGCTCTTCTTTCCTCTAGATAAATCCTACCGTCATAGAAGAATGTCATCTAACATGTAATAAGAGTAATGATGCTATATATCACTACATTAGAGCAAGGCCTGCATTTAAATGACCACAGTCTGTTCTGCAATGAACTCTAAAGCATCGGCAACTTCTGGGCACTCTGTTTGAATTACCCATGTTATCTGGTTTTAGGCTGCATGACACTTTTGCTGTACTATGAAAACTGGGGGGGGGGATGACGACGGACCCAATAAACAAAAAAACCCCAAACACCAACAAACCAACCAACAAAAAAAATAACCAAACCCCAAACCTCACAAAAATCCTTTACTTCAGTTCCTAGAGGCAGTCTCTGGTAACTATCACAAATATTATAAGCTACAGAAGAAAGACCAGGAAAAGCAGGGAATAATACTGCTCCTGAAAGGTTGCATCCCACTATCTATAACTAAAATTCTGATAGAAAAGTACCATACCACTGAATTTTTGGTCTGAGCATGAAGTTTGCAGTATGCAGACAAGTTGGATGGCCAACTTACTGCCATCAGTACTCTGCACTGTATTTTCCCTCAGATTCTTAAAACTGAAGTATGCTGCATAGTTCCCAGTTAGATTTTAAAAGGCAGAAAAAATTGGCAAAACATAAAAGACTTCAACTAGCTATATATCAAACAGTCAATAGCACAGTGCAGACAAGCAGAGATATTTTATTAACATTCAAGTGGTTCTTGTTCCACTATTCTAAGAAGAGGCTATTCTTTGTTTAACCTTTGTTAAGGTGGGAGTGATCTGGAGAAGCAGCAGTAGTACAGCCACCAAATACAAGAGGACACATTTTCATTGTGTGTAGCAGTCAAAGATGTCATAGAATGAAGGTAAGTATTAAGAAGTGGCGTAGTCTAAAAGCCCCTCAAATTAAAAATAAAGGATGCAAACTTCATATAGATGAACATGCCAGGAAATAACATTGGGAAAGTAATGCCTGCCTCTGAACAAAGAGGGGTCTTCGAAAGTAAAAATAAAGAGATGTAGCAAAGCACTAAATACAACGGAGACATCAAAAGAACCCACTAAAAGTGATTACATCAAATCAAAAAACAGATTAAATATTTTAAGGTGCAAAACAGATCAAAGGCTTCTTAAGGTTATCAAATATGTGAAGCCTATGAGGAAATTAGGGTGCTAAGAAGCAAAGACAGAAATTAATGAAAATGTACATACCGCCATTTAAAGTGGAAAATGAAATACGGTATTTTAGGGTCAGACAAAATATTTGGTACTAATAATCCTTTCATCTTTTATTAGCAGAAATTCAAATATAGAATATATAACACCTGAAAATTTATGGTATGATTGAATTTGCCATCACAGTTATGCAAAAGAAAAAGCCTAACCTGCTGATTACTTAAACTTCTTTGAACATCAAAATAGAAGTAATGCAGTAAAAGAAATCAATGACAGGTTATTTAAACATGGAGAAAGTCTCTGACTTGGACTCAGCAGAGTTGAAAGAAATGTTTTACTGGAATAGTTACACTGATTCCAGTGGTCGAGCCCGCTCAGACAGAACTATCTCAAATATCTGTGCTAGAGGAACATTTTATGATGTAAGTATAATGGTGAAAAAACCTACATTATGAACCATATGTTCTGTGAAAATGCATTGGTTCACTGAGGTAATTTCACAAAGTTTTATTTTGTAAAATTGTAATTTTCCCTTGCTGTTTCTTACCTTAGAATAGGCTGAAGTACCATTCAACCAGGTAAAAAGAAAGATATATAAATACTTACCTGAGAAAGTTTTTTTAAACCAAATTTATCTTTCTTATTTTGTGTCCACCACTCCAAAGCCAGGCATTAGAAAGCAAAGGGATGGACTTTCAAGGTTATAAATTAAGGTGAATGTGACCTTTTTTCCATTAGGTTATCTAGACAAGACTTCCGAATCTTTCTCTTTTCCAAGCCCCCAGAATACATCATCTGAGCATCTTGAAGACACCAGCTAGTTGCTTTGAACTTGGGTCATGGCAGGATTCTACTTCATGTTTCTCACTGGGGCAATACAAGTGGATGATTCCGGGTTTCTCTTTCCTTTATGGCATTCTGTCTCCTTTGCTTCACTGGATATGTGGTGGTTCAGCACGTGATGAAACTGAGCCTTCTACAAGGATAACTAAACAGTCAGTGTTATTCATCAAACCACTGGTATAGGGGGCAGGGAGGAAGGAGTTCAGTTTTTGCTGTTTCGGAGATTCTAAGAGTGTGCATGTGTTTTATAGACCAAGGAACTTCTGAAGAGGGACCTAAGAGCCAGTCATAGAGGCCAATGCAGTCTATAGTGTTCTCTCTGATAATAACCAGATTATAGCCCCATAATTCCAACAAAGAAACACAAGTGGTATGAAGGTATAGTGAGTATCAATTTGCCCATTACCTTTAATGAAATTAAATAAGGCATATGGGACCACACGTTTGAAGAATAAATACACATTAAAATGCTTAACAGTGTGAAGATTAAGGCAATATAATTTTTTTTAAAGCTTCCATCCAGGGAAAAATAGCTTACTGCTTTAAGTAAGATTAGCTAGAAAAATCCTATAGCACACCTACAAAAAAGTCTGAGTGGCAACAGGCAAATATTTTAAAGTGGAAAGATTTTTATTAGTTTTAATTAAGCAATGACATTTTTGTTGAATGCCTTAAATCTTTAATTGCCACCCAAAAGCACTAAGCATGACATGAGTTATTTACTGAGTCACTGTGAAATACAGTTCAATATTTACAAATTTATATTATACATTTTACAGTTATACAGAATTATACAGTCCAGTATTATCAGGGAACTACAAGCCTGTCAGCCTGACCTCGGTACCAGGGACGATCATGGAGCGGTTCATCTTGAGGGCTCTCACAGGGCATGTGCAAGATAACCAAGGGATCAGGCCCAGCCAGCACAGGTTCATGAAAGGCAGGTCCTGCTTGACCAACCTGATCTCCTTCTATGACCAGGTGACCTGCCTAGTGGATGAGGGAAAGGCTGTGGATGGTGTCTACCTGGACTTCAGTAAAGCCTTTGACACGGTCTCCCACAGCATTCTGCTGGGGAAACTGGCAGCTTGTGGCTTAGACAGGTGCACTCTTCGCTGGGTAAAGAACTGGCTGGATGGCCAAGCCCAGAGAGTTATGGTGAATGGAGCTAAATCCAGTTGGCGGCCCCTCACAAGCGGTGTTCCCCAGGGCTCGGTTTTGGGGCCGGTCTTGTTTAATATCTTTATCGATGATCTGGATGAGGCGATCGAGTGCTCCTCCAGTAAGTTTGCAGATGACACCAAGCTGGGTGGGAGTGTTGATCTGCTGGAGGGATCTGGACAGGCTGGATCGAAGGGCCGAGGTCAGCTGTAGGAGGTTTAATAAGGCCAAGTGGTGGGTCCTGCCCTTCAGTCAAAACAACCCCATGCAATGCTACAGGCTTGGGGAGGAGTGGCTGGAGAGCTGCCCGACGGAAAAGGACCTGGGGGTGCTGGTTGGCAGCCAGCTGAACATGAGCCGGCAGTGTGCCCAGGTGGCCAAGAAGGCCAACGGCATCCTGGCCTGTATCAGAAATAGTGTGGCCAGCAGCAGGAGGGAACTGATCATGCCCCTATACTCGGCACTGGTGAGGCCACACCTCGAATACTGTGTTCAGTTTCTGCTCACTACACGAAGAATGTTGAGGTGCTGGAGCGTGTCCAGAGAAGGGCAACAAAGCTGGTGAGAGGTCTGGAGCACAAGACTTTTAAGGAGCGGCTGAGGGAACTGGGGTTGTTCAGTGTGGAGAAGAGGAGGCTGAGGGGAGACCTCATTGCTCTCTACAACTACCTGAAAGGGGGTTGTGGTGAGGTGGGCGTTGGTCTCTTTTCCCAAGTAACTAGCGATAGAACATGAGTTAATGGCCTCAAGTTGCACCAGGGGAAGTTTAGACTAGATATCAGGAAAAATTTCTTTACCGAGAGTGTGGTCAAACATTGGAACAGGCTGCCCAGGGAGGTGGTGGATTCAGCATCACTGGAAGTGTTCAAAAAAACGTGTGGACACGGCACTTCAGGACATGGTTTAGGGGGCATGGTGGTGTTGGGTTGATGGCTGAACTTGATGATCTTAAAGGTCTTTTCCAACCTGAATGATTCTGTGATTTTCTTATAAATAATTCATATAGAAACCACAGAAGATCCTCACTGGAAACAACAGCGTTTTTTAGCAATTTAAGGTTTTTCTGGGTCTGATTTGAACCACAAGGAAGTCATTTGAAAGAATCCAAATGGTTTCCATGGGAGCTGGCTCAGGACTTCAATGAGCATTAGTACTTGTAGTAGCTAGAGAAATGTTTACTTGTGACGGACAGTGGCCCAAAACCCAGAATCTACCACCAAAGGGAAACAGGTAGGTTTACAGGTAACACCTAAAAAAAGGTGGGAAAACCTTGTGAAAAGTTTCAGATTACAACCATAGCAGCTGCATGCATGGATGTAATGTAGAACATAACTTGGATGAGATTTTCACAGGAGTTTAGCACTCTTAGATTTCATGGCACTGTTGATTTACAGTCTAGATCAATTTTATCATGAGCATGAGAGAGACAGTACTGTACCACTAGTAACAAGTATATATTTATGAATAGCTACAGCTAAGCTGAGGCAGGCAAGAAAACAGACATTTATGCTTTGGTTTGCCTTTAATCTTTCATAAAAATAGAAGCAGACCCTACAGCTGAAGTCTATGAATCAGCTCTCCCTAAATTTTAAAATCTCTGGCCTACGTAGTGAGTCATGGAGAAGAGGGAAGGAAGCAGCAGTAATCTCACTGCTTGCTTGAGGTACCTAATCTGTGTAAGGTGGTGCATCTTTCCAAGCTTCCCATGTACTTAGAGGAAAGAAATAATTGTTTTCCAGGCTCTCTAACAGCCTGTACCTGGTTCCTGATCTAGATAATTTTCTGGAGAAATAGATTTCTTTCCTCTGAATGTATCTTGCCTCCCTTAAACAGGTCAATTTGTGATTACAGTAACTAAAAGAAACAAATGAGATCAGAACAAACCTACAGATGATACAGATCCCAATCAGATATGCACAGTGAACATTTGAAATAGCTAGGTGATCACAACATGCGGCCATTTCCTCCCTTCCTTTCAAAGGAAAATGAGATATTGCCTGCAGAGGAGGAACTCTGTCCAGGAACTGTAATGGACACTTGCTCTTGTCCTTCAGATGAAGTGGAAGCAGCCAGGCAATCCTCATCATGAACCAAACTAGTGAAAACTACGTAAACGTAGCCACTCAAGTTTTCCGATTTTTGCGACTCTGGTTTTACTTTGTGCAGGGAAGAAATGGTTGCTGAATATGAGTAGTGATGACCAGAATATCAAAGTCTGTGACAGCAAAATGTCAGGCTAATTGTGGTTTACCCTAAGAAGAGTAAGACATGATTTTTTCACAGACAATGCAATCCCATTTTCATACAGTACATACAGCTGAAGTTTTTTTGAGAAACATACTGTAGATGTGTCTCAACAAGAGTGAAGGAAATGTCTAGGTCAGTTTTGGTTTTAGAGACTAGACTTATGGGGATGAGAGCCCAGGGCAGCAGGAATTGGGTAAGGAGCCCAGAGCTGAGGAGAGTTACTGCTCAGGTGGCTGAGAGCAACCCTGGGGGGATGCTGGTGCTGGGAACTCTGCACACCACCTGCAGTCAGCAGGGTGGACGACTCCTCCAAAAGAGTCACCTCCTCAGTGCACCTGAGTGTGAGAACCTGGCTTTGTCATCACTTCTCTGTGACATCTCCCTTCTGATAAAATCTAGTCTTTTTAGCTGTAGGAAGGGGAATTTATTCTGTTAATCACAGACTAAATCCAACTGTTCCTACTTCTGTTGGCATAAGACCAGGTGGTAGGCCCTCTGAGCAGAAAATCTGCCAACTGGGAAGTCATAATAGGAAAAAACAGCTGCTGTTTTTCATGTTAAAATCCTGGGCATACGGTGGAGCCCAAATCATGGTCTTAAGTTTTTCTTGCCCAGCGGAAAGCTTAACAGTGTCTGAAAGTATCAATACTGCCTGATCACCACGCAGAACACCCCTCCTGGGCTTATTTAGGACTCTAAGATACATCTCATAGGTGGCTTAGGTATGGAATTTTAGCCTCTAGATTGTGCTTACCAACTCTTGCACATGAGCAAACAGCTGTCAAAAAGGAGGAACTTTATCTTACACTTCAATGAAGTGTAGTTTTCTTTATTCAGGTGTTGCTTATTAGGTTTTCATGAAAGAATGAAAAAACACATAAGACTTGATGAACACAGGACATGCAACACTACAGAGGTAAAAACTTGCCTCTGTATCTATCAAGCTTGCTCATAAGGGTTCTTGTCTGACCCTTCTGCTGGAGGCAGTAACGCATCTTGTAATTCTAACATACCCAGCCAAGAAAACCACCTCATCAAAAGCCTTGAAAAAATGCATAATACTATTTAACATCCTTCATAATTTTAAAACAGTGACTCCTGCAGAACAATGACAAGAAAATTAATTATTTGAGACCTTAAGTCAGCTATGTAAAAGTTTTCAACAAGAATGTATTCTGAACTCTGGCTCTGCTTTGGTTCAGGGTTTTCAGCTTTTTACAAGATCAAGTCCCAAGTATAAGACATAACACTGTATCTTGCATCTACTTCATTTAAAGATAAAGCAAAAAGAACCATGTAGAAATGCTGATAAAATTAACACAGAGGAGACCAAGATGGAAGAGTTACCTTGGATTGCTTGTGCCTTATGCTGCTGGAGATATCAAGTTCATCATTTAAGTGATAATATGGTTTTTTCTGTCTATAGGGAAAATGTTACCACATTGCTGTGTGAGTAACTTGTCCCCAGCCGATTTACAGAACAATATCCAACATTGGCCTGTGAAAGTTTCCTCCATTGAAATTCAGTATGACGTTCACTACAGCAACAGTATCTAGGGTTCTGATCGCTTGTCCATTGAAATGAATTGATAGTTTTCTATTCATCTCATTATGCATGAAATTAGGATAGAATCTAGGAAAGATATCAGAGTTTCAAATGTACTCTTGTACTGAAAAAGTGCTTCTCCCCCACCACAACTTCTTTGTACTTAAAATGGTAGTATGTAGCATCCTCCATATCCGAATTTACAGTGAGAGACAACAGAAGCTACATTTCATGTTATAAGAATGGACGATGAAGAAAATCATATTAACATTTTAAGAGTGGAGCTTTAACTACTTGCATTTCTCAAACACATCCATCAGTCTTAAGTGATTATTTTCTACGGATTATTATTATTATTTTTTATTATTATTATTTTTTATTATTTTTTTTAATGTGTCCTATTCAACACTCTCATAAGTGTTTCACTCCAGCTATGTTCCACGTGCTCTATTCAAGCTCTTCCTGTCACCATCATATCACCACCACCTATGAACTGAGGAATTTTCAGTGTGTTTTTATAAGAGGGAGAGAAATGAAAATGTGTAGACTGAAGGTAGACAGTTGCTAGTGTCTGTAGCAGTTAATTTCACAATCTTCTACCTAGTCTAAGTAAATTTTTTTCTGTAAAAGTGAACTTTACTGTAAGTATGTAAATCCAGAGGTACAAACACTGTTGATTACATTTACCTCTGAACTTTAGTGCATTCTATAACATTTTCAGGCCCTTCAGATACTATGAAAATAATAGGTAAGAATTTGAATTTAAGTACTTGGAGTCACTCTGATTTCTGTTAACACTATAATTTCATGAAAAACCTTTAAGAACTCAATTTTTCAGTCTTTTACGGGACAAGAAAATAAAAGCTTGGAAAAGTTTTAGGACATGAAGACAAAACTATTCCTAGTCTTATTCTTAGGCTCTTTACAGTTAAAAAAAACTAAAAAGTTTTGTTCCCAGGATCATATTTTACTACTTTCAAATGAGGATGTATCTTTGGTTACTTTTGATTCAATTTCCTAGCAGCAAAGAAAGTGCTTTTGGTGGGGGTTTTTTGGGTGGTGGTAAGATGGGGGTTTTTTAGCTGTATCAGAACTTTAAAAGTTTGGCAGTTTTCAAGTTGGCATTTCCTTTTTGTAGAAACTTTCTCTAATATCTGTAAAAGTGACAGAAACTTTCAGAAAATTGTTTGGTTTTGCTCCCTGCATTAACATCTCAGAGCATGTTCGTATGAGTCACAGGTTGATGACCTACGTCTATCCCCTACTGAAACAGCTTCGGTATTACAAAATCTATCATTACAACTGGCACTGACACCATTTCTTGAAGTGTTATCACTGACATGAAGAAGCAGACAAGGAACCGGTGTCCTCTTTTTGTCCGTGTAAAATAATAGATAATGCCTGAAACACAGGCACAGAGCACTGTTTGAACACTTGCTTTATTGCTCCCTATGTGACCTTAGTTTAGAGACCTCTTTTATAAAGTCCACCTTCCTGAGCACATGAGGATAAAATAAACTATAGATCACTAAAATTTTCAGTAATGTTGCCATTCTTCCATTGAGAGAGTTACAACAACTGTTTGATGCCTTTTTTTCTCTTTGGGGCAAGTGTTTGATGTCTTCATGAAATAGCACTGTGCAGAAATCTACTCAGCATGCCCATCCCCAGCACATCTGCCCTCGGTACTGGGTAATGATTGTTCACTTCATATAAAAATTAAAAGCTGCAAAATGTAAGAATAACATGCTTGATTTACTTTTGCCTGTGTAAGGAGGTTTTCAAGGTCAACTTTTTCGGAGATGGGATAAGGGGAAGTACCTATTTGTGTTCCTTGACACTTATTTTCAGATGCTTCAGATTTTGCCTAGATGTAACTACTGGAAGCGAGTGATTTTGGAATATTCTGTAAGTACAGATCATAGAAAAATATTTACTAGTCTGAATTTGAAATAATTATAAACTATGACTGTCAAATAAGTGTCAAATAAGTTTGAGAGAGAGGGGATGTTCTACCAGGGCTGTGCCTTTTGCCATCTATTGAAAATTTGTCCCAATTTGCACAGGTTCATGCAGTTAAATACAGACTTTTTATTTTTCAGCATTGCTGTTCATTGAAGACTCTTTCTAGCCTTCACATGCTTCACGTTTTGCACTGAAGATGTTAGCTGTTCCTGGCCGAAAGGGGAAAGGAGAGGAAAGCTGCCTGACATAGATGGAAAGGGAAGGAGTGGTAGATCTGCTTAGAAATGTGGGAGAGCTGGGGAGTGGGAACACAAGGTAGAGGATATTGTGGCAAGAATTTAGAAAATGAAGGTTGTGCCCATACAACTTTTTGGTGTGAGACACAAGTTTTTGTGCCTGATTTCTAAGTTGGCCAGGCATTACATTCAGTGTGTCATTATGCTTCAGCGAATAAATCCTGCTGCAAAATAAATGAGAACTAATTGGGCAGGGTATCTTAAATTAGATAAACCAAGTCTGGGACCTGGGGAACTTAGTTTATCAGGACAATGAGCTAAGATAACAGGGATTCAGGTTTTAAGCGGCTCTAGAAAATAAAATAAGTGAAGATGGAATTAAACACTATTATACAGTCAGGAATTCTAAATGGAAATATTTCTGACATTTGTCAATGTCTCACTGTTTAAGTTTGCAATATAATCTTTTTCTTTTAGCACTGGATGTATGAGTACATATGCATATGTCCCCTCAAATTCAAATCTGCAGTAGCATAGGCTCTTTCTGTAACTTTTAAAGTGAAAAGCGGATTTATAGAGTATCATATAATTCAAGATGGCAAGTATATGACAATGGACACATGACAAGTATATGACAGATGCAAGCACTGTAAAATCTGGCTTTATCATCACTTCACTATGTTGTGCTATGGAACTGCTTGGTTTTATTTCCTCTGCATGGCACAATTTATTTAATTTCCAGGAGTCTTCTGCCTACACATGGTGGTTGCTGTTTGATGAAGCAGAGAGATACAGAATTTCACGGGAGAGAGACATACATGGTTCCTTACTGAGCAATTTATTTTTGCCCTTAAGTCACAGGACCATTCTGATTAAAAGCACATGCTTGTCCTTTATATATGAAAATTATCATCTTTATAGAAACATACACATATATGCATTTGTGTGTGAGGTAATTAAAAAGTATTGTTTTACCCAAAATATTCTGACTATCCCACGAAAGATGGTAAATCATTGATTAAAATTTCTACTAATAATTTAGAAAAGAGACATGTTAAATGATATATAGGATAAATCTATATCTAGGTTTGCAAATAGTAGCTCTATTTCTAAAATTTTAAATGTGTTCCTATATCCTTTAAGAGACCGTTCAACATAGATACCCTCCTCGCATGTCTTTCAAACCTATATATTGACGAGCAGTGTTCTCATTCTTTTCAACACAAATATTCCTAACCTGCAAAAGGTAACAATAGAAATATCATTCTACATCTAAAGGCAGATAGCAGCTTTGCCAAAGAAAAGTCCATAAGGACATTTAAAAACAGTATCATGTTCTACTTCTATTTTTTCCAAATATCAGTACTATACATTTCTGCTTTTCTACTGTATACTTGAATCTCAATACTCATGCATATTATTTTATTATGGTCACAGACTCCCACTGTAACTAAGTTATGAATACATTCTAGGATTTCAGTCTGTAGTACAGGTTAAGCAGTGCAACATACTCATGAAAAATATTCACATTAAATACTGATAATCTAATATTCTGCAATGAAATATTAATAGAATGACATCTCTAGCTGTACAGCAGGTAGCTTGCTTATGACATGAAAAGTAGTGGTAAGTGCTAAGTTAAAGCTACTGTCGATTTTCATTTTCCAACCTCTGTCAGTTTTGGACCCAGCTACTTGGGAGCTGGATCTTTGCCACAGTCTCTTATATTCTCATCAGAAGGATGACTTGGGGCTGATATGGTCTAAAATTAGGCCTAAAACCAGAAGCTTTTTATGTAACTTACATCTTTTAGAAATGCACCTGTATTTCTCAATTTTTCTCTCTTCTTGAGGGGATGTTTGCCGTGATCTATGAATTCTGTGGTTTCCACTTCAACTTATTCATTGTGTGTTCTTGTTCGGGTTACAGCTGGCAACTTTTCCTCCTATGCTACATCTGGGAGCATGACTACTGGGGAGATTTATATGTCCTAGATTCTCCATTCGGCTGCCATCATGTTGCCATCTGTGGCTACAAGGAAACACCTGCTGGACTGCTGGGTGTATTGATGTTATCAGTTCTCTGACAATAGTCACTGCATCCTGTTTCTTATTCAGGAACTGCAAAAGCCTAATAAATATGAAAGGTGCTGTTATAGTCATCCCATCCCAGAAAGAAGCCTGGGATTTTGCACCAAATTCTCTTTTGTTCTGTGGATCTATAGCCAAAATAGCACCTTTGGGTCCAAGCTCAGGGGCTGTGTTTGAGGATGAACCCTGTCAAGGAAAGTCCTCTCTAGCAACTGTAATAACATTCATAGAAAAAACTTCACAATTTCTACATAGTGTTATCATTGACTCTCTGACTTGGCACTGCAGCACCTCTGTGAGACAGAGAAATTGTATACAAAATACCAGGGTTTTTTCCCAGGGTCGTTCAGGGAGTCAGTGCTAAAAAATTGAACATAACTTTTCTGAGGCTAGAATCAATACACTAACTACTGCTCAAGTGGTGCTAGGAGGATATTACCTAGTCCTGGGGCACCCAGTAGTCGTCAGAGAGACAAAAAGCTTAGGCTTTTATTTTCGCAATAGGGATAAAATGGTCTCCAAGGTGTTGTTTAAAAGGTCCTCTTGAAAGGTTCAGATTTCATAAGATTTAGATGAGATGTATTGGCTTATTCAGAACTTTAATTAAAAATTGTAGAAGGTCCTTTAGTTCATTAATTGAAGATGGTTGCCTGTAAATGAGAGATTAATTTATGCTTGTTTTTAATTGTTGGATGCCACCATAACTGGTGCTGCATAAAAATACATACAGGACATAAAATATGAATTAAAACAAGTGAATAATTATAACTACATCAGCCTAAAGGCAGGAGGCATTTTAATATCAGAGTCTAGTAATGGTGCATGAATTAAGAAGGATTAATTTTTCTGAGGCAGTTCAGAAGTATTTAGCCTTTATTCTGCCCTTATTTAAAATGCCTCATATAATACATGTCAGTATTTTACATAATTTAAGATTTCATAAAACATTTTGTTCTCTCTCTATGAGGTTCTTCAACATACTGAAACACTCCTAAGATCTTAGATCTACAAATCATAGTCTTTCCAAACAGATCGTTTGTTCTTTGGCTGTGCATTGGTAATCTATAGTATCAGTGCCTGTTATAGATTAGCTTCCTCAGTTTGGGAGGTGTTTTGCTTATGGAAATAGATATATAGGTAGGTGCCTATATAGGTAAAGACATTCCACAATGGTCAGCACATCACAGTTATCAGTGTTTAGCATTAAGGTGTGATGGAAAAATGCTTATATTCTCTTCTGTAGAGTATTATTTCACGTATTTGGGTAGCAAATGTGCAGCAGAAAGCAGAGTCTGCTCCACTGGCAGACACATCAGAAAGACAAGATTCTGTAGTTCTGCATTCTTAGGAAATAGAAAATATATATGAACTATATGCACTTTTTAGGACATGTACTACAGAGGGAAACTGGTTCAGCAGCAAAGCTGCTGACCATCAGCAAAGTACTTCACAATATGTTTAATTTTGCATCTTTTTCTAGTGACCTGGAGTTAACTATATAGCTAAAAATAAGAGTATCTAAGGGCTTTTCTAGATTTGGCTCAGATTTTTGCAGGAAGCTCATGTTACCAAAAAGTGAGGCCCCCACTGGCCTGACTCCATCGGAGCAGATAGTATAGCTGTTACAATAATGTGCCTGAGTAGATATCAGGACTTTTAGATTTAACAAACTGAGTAATGGAACATAAAAATGAAAGAAGTGAAAATGAAGAAGATTTCTAAGGGGCAAAACAAAATAGAAGTCTTTGCAACTGTAAAAGCTTCACAAAAGAGCAGAATCGTATAGTACCATATTAACGCCATTATTAAGTTTTGGATGAATGCTTTACATGTGAATATTTACACAAGACAGCCTGGATTCAAGCTATTCACAGAGCATAGAAACATCGTCTCAGCTTCCTGAATGCATCTGCCAGTGTATCCTTTGATCCTGCTTTATAACATGTCTTCTATTTCAGTTCTGGGTTTCTGGGTCTTTCCTCTACAGAGTCTTCAAACCCTAACAGATTATTTCAAAATGTGTGGTAACTTTGTGATGTGAACAAACATCTACTGGGATCAGATACTTTAAAGTATATATGAATAGTTAATTAGTTAGATGGAGCTCTTGTATACCTGAAAAGTGTTTCAGTTCCCTCAGCATGTGAGCTTTCTCTACATTAGAAAGCAAATCACAATCAAAGAGCCTTCCATGGGTTTTATATTTTGACCTTGGGCAAGTCACTGAGGCCCTCTGTGGCTTGGCTGGAAGCTCAGATTCCTGCATGTGCAAAATGCTAATGTTCTGTGCATCAGGGTGTACATTCTTTTTTTTTTTTTTCCTATTTAGAAACATATGAATCCTAGAGCTGCCTATTTTTTTGCCAAAGTTTAGAAAACTTTTTTCCTTTTTTTATTACTTTTGGCCAGCGCTATATGCACATTTCACATGTGTGTTTCCAACCCCTAGCTGGACGTTTTATCCCTATCTGCTACTTTAGTAGCAGTTTTTCTTCAGTTTACAGCACAGAGGTCCTGAGTTTTGCCTCTCTACTTAGGGAGAACCCTTACTGGGTTTTAATCTTGGCTATAACAGCTTCTGTGACCCCAGAGTTCACAGTCTGCCTCTGTTCTTTGGCTATGAATTCGTCTCTTTCTCCTATGGGAAGAACAGTACACTTTTTTTTTTTCCCCTGGAAAAGAATGGTATGACCCAAGAGGCTCTGTTTTATAGCAACTTTCTCACTCTTAAAACTATAGCTGAGGATTTTGTCCACAGTTTTGCACACCTTGGGGTATTATGAGGTGATTAAACTACTGAACTACTGCCCATTTGATGGCCCCTCAGGGTCTTCCACTCCAGGGCACTGTACAATTTTTTGACTTTAGGATGTGTTTATGCTGCTCTTATCTATCTTTCTTCCTGTCTTCACTTCCCCCTGCTCCCCCTGCCAAGTGTTTGTAATAGCAATTATTCTTTTTCAAAATGTGACTTTAGTAATAGGAAAAACCTTTCTCTGCTGAAGGGATAAAGGCACAGTTACCTGCAGCTTTGCTTGGCTGGCATCACCAGTCCCAGAGCCAAACCAACCTTCTGCTGGACAGCAGCTCAAACATTTGAAGGAGCCAAACTCAGAGAGACGTACCCAAAAGAAAAATAGGAATCCACTTTCCCTGACATCTCTGTCAGCAAGCAACAGAAGCACATGGCTCCCAATTTTCACGGGACATGGAGGACAAGGTAAGTAAGTTTGGGCATGAAAAAAGCATGAGATCAACAAAATCCCTTCCCGGAGAAATGGTGCTGGTTGCTTAAAGAGCCTACTAGTTATGAACTCCAAGCCTCACAGAGGTGAGCAGTTGTCTCTGAAGATAATGTTTCCTGCATTTAAATAGGAAAGGTAACTGCTGTTTATGTCAGGGTTTTTTTTGGCTGAAGTTCTATCTTTTCCTAAAAATTAAAACAAACAAGGAAGAGGGTGTTATTGAAATTTATAGTTATGTACAGGGTTAATCAAGAACCTTTATTGAAAATGATGCCTCTTTTCCTCTTCTTGCCTGGACAGGCTTCCTGGAGTTTCTGGTTTAGCATCTTGACCTTTTCCGCTGTCTTTTAAGCTTTTCAAATATTCTTTTCAGTTTGGGTACAATTTTTTAAATTTCCAATACAGTTTTCTCAGCTGTGTCAATGCACACAAGAAATAATCCTCGATCTTTCTGGAGAGCCTATCCCAGCTAAGAAGATAAGTTGTGTCTGCGATCAAGTGTTCAGACTACAGCTGTCCAGACGAGCTGATTGGTGACATCATGCCTTCTCTCAGAGGCTTGTTTTATATAGTCATTGCTTTCCATATTAGCTTCTTATAATTCCTCTGCCTCTCAGCATTGCTTAACTTTATGTTGACTTTTCAGTTAGTTCTTTTAGCTGTTTTCTGACTCCAGGGACATCACCTAATTTGAGCAAAAGTACTTCTTTGTATTTGCTTAATGCCTTTGGAACACAATTGTTATTGATGGAAAAAACTAATGGACAAAGAATAAATTATAAGACGTCGTGCTCTTTCATCGGTGCCCTAAAACACTGGATGATGAACAGATATATCTGTTGTATTCAGAGAAGAGTTTTATTTCTTTTTTTTCTTTCAGTAGGCAATGCATACTGATCTGTTTTAAAAAGGCAGAAAAATACATATAATCACATGAAATAATACTGTTGTGCATACAGGAAAAGTTTGCTTAGTTGTTTGTGTTTTGCTGAGGTAAACATAGGACTTTCTTATGCTTTTTGCACTGAATGGAAAATTTATTTTAATTATTCTACCTTAACTTGGATTGTCAGTTTAAATTCACCTGCTGAGTGTTATCAACTGGTGTTGGCTTCTGTATTCGTGCTTGAAGATGTCCATATTCATTACTGGATTTCTTTAGCTTAACAAAGCTTGGAATTAAATGCAACCCCTGAAGCAAGCATTTATCATTCTGCAATGTATTGAGAGGTAGTGCTGCTAAAGGAAAGTATTGTTTCAAGCATTAACAGTCCAGTCTGATTACAGAACTCTGTCCATTTCTGGTGGCAACCACTGCAAGAACAACATCATTACCATCTGTGTCCTCAGCAGAGACTTCATATCTGAACGTTTAGCATTTCAAAAATCCTACAGATGTTGATATTGCATTATTCATTTAGTTAGAGACTGTCACAGCTGTGTACTTTCCTGTATATTCTTTCAAACAATCTGGCAGCAGACTCTAATTTGAGCAGTGCAGAGTACAGACTGCAATTTTGATGGGTATGACTCTGGTATACATGATTTGTGCCTATTTGGCAAACTTACAATCTCTGAAGAAGCAAAATGGAGTATTGTCACTGCACTCCAGCAATTTCAGTATTCCAATGACAATTTAATGGATTGAAGATGAACATGCCTTGTGTTCATCTGAATGTTCTTGTGGTACTGAAATTATTTTAGGGATTCCTTTCAAAGCAATACATCAACTTGTCAATCAATAGATTGATGGAGTGAAAGAAGTGGAGTATCAAAGAAAACAAGAAAAATAGTGAAGGAAAAGGAAGGAGTAAAAGAATAGGAAAAAAAGGGAAAGAGATGGAAGATATGGAAGAGGATGTGAAATGCACTGTATATTAAAAAACTGAAAAGAAGGAAGCAAAATGGAACACAGAAAAACAAAAAAAAAGGAAGATTAGTTAAATTGTAAGGAGGAAAGGAAAAACTCAAGCTGAGAAAATATTTGGTGAGGCATGGAAGGACTACGTACCATCTGAGTTAGCTACTTGAAAATGTATCAGAGTCAAAACCACAGATTCTAAAATATTTCTAGTGAGTAACTGATTTAAAATACTCTGCTTTTGCTATAACTGCACACCAGGAACAAAAGGGGATTGGAATCCAAATTGCCAAATGTCCATTGAGTAAGATTCTTCCCCAGGAATCAGCACAAATGGGTACAAAGCTCTGTTTGTTTATTTCTACTCATAGAATCTGATATTGGAAGTTATTCAACTGCTTGAAAGCAATTTGTTTTCATAGCTTGTGACTGGGGAGCCAAATCCCAAGAAGCTCTGCGAACTCTACTAAAAACACTTTAAATCCACAACAACGATACCGAAAGTGAAAGATGACCTTATCTCAGTGATGTCTCCCAGAAAGAGGGTTGGTGCTTTCTGAAGTTTTAGGGAGTCGGCTCACCTTCCCCCCGCCTCCCTTAGTTAAATGTTAATCATCAAAAATAACAAATTCACACATGAGCATTGAATGATTCCTTTGCATAACCTGTTTGAAGAAAGATCAAAGTAAGAATACCCTCATCCTATCGTTCTGAGTTTCATTGAGTGATAGCAATTGAAATAAAAGTTAAAAATGCAATGAAAGAATAAGAATAGCCATCTCCACTGCTGCCATCTAAATGAACTGTCTCAATGTGGGAAATATTCACCCTTTCTAACATGGCAAAGTAGCAGCTTTTGTTTGACTAATACAGGATGGACAGACTGTAGGAATATGAATTCTGGGCAAGGGGTTTGCAAAGGAAATGCCCACAGTTTTTCATCTCTCTGTGGCTGCCACAAGTTTTCCTTCATTTTATCTCCTCTGTGATAAATAATCAATGTGGGAGGGGAGAGCCATCCTCACAGTTCAAAGCAGTAACTGGTTGGTCTTCAAGGGATGTAGTCAACTGGCTCTTCTGTAGTTCCCCAGAAGAAGAATGGAAACTCTCTTTTTTCTCCACCTACTGGAATTAACTTATTCCTCCTTTCTTCTTATAGTTCTATTTTGCTTAGGGAAACACTGTTTTTCTGGCATGTTCCAGACTCTGACAGGATGTTTTTTCCAGGGTCAGAAAAAATTAATTTCTCACTGGACAAGACATATTTTTCTTTTCAGTTCCTGCACAGCAGCCAGGGTTTGAGAGGCAAGGTTGGGACTTGTGCATATCTTTAAATTTCACTCACTTCAAGTGAATGCCACTGGCTTTCTCAATCCTCATCTGCAGAGATTAAGACCCCTTGGCTCTTAACACCACTGCAGAGAACGCTCAGTGCCACCATCCCACACTTGTGTGCAAATTCTGTAGTCTTCCTGAACTGGACTCTTTAAATAGCACTTTGTGATCATTACAGAGGACTACCACACTATTTCACATCTCTCTACTTTTCCTTTGGGATTAGTTTAATAAAGTTCCCACCTGTCAGATGCAATCTATTCCACTTGTCAGTGTCTTGCTTATTTAGAGAAAAAAATTAACATCTTTTGGGACAAGTGTAATGAAACACCTGTTCAGCACTCAGTAGCAGCCAAGCCAGTAGAGTTCATTTTGCATGAAGAACTGGAGGAAGCACAGTCAGTCAACAGTGGAATAGAACTATTTTATAAAATCTGCAGTGTTTTCACCTTGAACTCCCTGTCTTATTTGGATTATCCAGATGGAATACAAAAGGGTGACAAAAATTATTCTGTATTACTGCAGAGAGACAGACAAAAATATTTAGTTATGTTTAGGGGACTGGGTTTTTAGGAGTAAAGAAAAGCATGGGACGACTAACCCAAGTACTTATTCATTTTTGATGCAAGAACACATTGAAATATTAAGTGGCATTTTAAACATGTGAGAGGAACCACAACTTACACAATATATTTAATGTGTGAAACTCATTGCCAGAAAATATTAACAGTATTCTTGGGATAGATTGGTTATTTATAGCAATAACAAGGTAACTGAAAGTAACTTACACTATTATAAGTATGATTTTGAATTTATCATATAGGTCATACAGTCTTAGTTCTGAGGGTTAGACACATAATTTTTCTATGGAATGAGTTATTAATTAGTTATTCTAATTTTTTCAGTAGTATTTCTGTTACAGGAATGCTTGCTGCTTGAAACAGATGGTATGAACAATGCTGAAGAGGACATTAAAAGTAGCAGTAGTGTAATGTGGAACACAGAGTTGCTTTCTCATACATAACCTGTCTAATGAACTCCTTACAAAGGAAAAAAATGAGCTACTTTAAAGTGGTTCCTTCCTTTTTTCTGAACAAAAAATAAGACATTTAAAATAAATGTTTACACCTGAAGATCTTTTTCTGTGAGGTTCTTGTTGCTATTGTTCTTGAAAACAAGACTGTATTTTTTCCGTAGTTTATAATCTATTCTAACCATGAAGTATTATGATATCAAATGTAAATATTGTGTCTTTTCATTCAGGAGACATGCTTGTTGACCACTACCAATATTACTAAACTATGGACTTTCTAATCTACCTTCCAGCACTTGTAAACCAGTCTGAAAATGAAAATAAGAAATTAGATAATGATGTGTAACATCTTTGCCCACTGCCCTTCTAAAACCAAATTTTTCTTCTTTCTGCTTTTAAAAAAATATTTCTACCCTGATTTTTAATGTTCCTCCTTGATCCTTAGCCATCCCTGATTCTTTGATGAAGTCTAATTTTACCAGCATTTTGTGCAGTAACTTTTTCTGAGTTTTATTAACCAGGAGTGTACTTTGATCTTTTCTTTACATGTCCATACTTCTCAACATCAAACAGCAAAAATCCTGGAAGCCCTAGCAGTAAAAGAAAAAAATGTCTTAAACAACCATTGAAATTCATGGGGCAAATTCAGTTTTTACTTGTGACATTATGAGAAATCAAAACTTTCAGACCCTAAAGACAGCTGCGGTAGGGGCTAGGATGTAATATCAATTATACACATTGTGGTTATTAGGAGGCAAGGAAAAGGATCAGATGCTACATAAACAGAGAAACAAAACTGCCAGAGACGGGGCTGTGGGAAATCGGTGAGTTTATCCACCCGTTCTGATCCTAATGCTACAAATACTTATTTCTCAATGAGCATATTAAAAAGGACAGAGTCCTATAAAGGAATCAGTGTAAGGATTTAGGCACATTACTATGACCTCAAGTTCTGTGTTCAAGTTGTCTACTCTCACTCTGTTTTATTTATTTTCAAACATTTTCAAAATCCCTTGCTTCTGTACGAATTATACTAAACAGAAACTTGAGGAGGGCAACTGTGAGAAAAAAGTATTTTTAACTTTCTAGGAGCATTATACAACTTTTCTTAAAAACTGAAGTCTCTTCTAATTGTTTTAGAAACTTCATATTAAAAACTGCTATGCTTTCAGACCATTAAGTTTTCTGATGCTATAATTTTTAGAAGTTATTTTACTCACACAATGGAAGGACTTAGGACACTGGGTCAGATTCTCAGCTCCTTTAAATTGCTACACCTTCACTAAAAGTAGCAAAGCTCTGGATGTGGTTAGGGTTCTTACACATACAATAAGGCACATGTTCTTGTTATTTGTATTGCAGTTGGTCCTAGGAGCTGTGCTTATTACCAGGTCCCACTGTGCTGGAGTGACATGTACAAAGAACAGAAAACTCTTCCAATGCAACGAGAAGAGGCATTGTCTTTTCTATGTTGCTGACTAGATAGCATGAACACTGTGCTAGATTTTCTGTGAATGGCTGTTTCCTTCTCCAAAATAATTAATCTCGGTCATGTTTCTGCCTCGCTTAGGTGTGCCTGTGCTGAAGTTCTCATGCTCTGCATGACTTCTGTAGGAAAACACCTCAAAAGTGGTTTAGAGGGAAGAGAAAGAGCTCTTCATTTCCCCTGCTTGTTTAGAAAGACTTCAGTTTTACATTTATTGAATTCTCCCTTGCTTTGAGATTTTATATGTAGAAACAGGCTGATTCCTTTAGTAAGGCCATGCAGTATCTGGCTATATTTGATATTCTTCGGGACAGCTGTGGACTATGAATTCTTCAGCTAACTCATGCAAGCTTTTCCCTTCCTCTTGTAGAGGTACCTAAGCCTATGGAGAAATCTCCATGCATTAAGAAAAGGGAGGAGATAATGCTCTTGAAAATAATTTTCTTTTTTGTGTGTAGCTTTTCGGGGTTGCACCTACCCTAATACCTTTGTTCATTCTCTCCATTGCTGAAAAGGAGGGATATTCCCCTTCAGTTTTCATTTTCCAGAAATGATATGCTGTTCTGCTTTACAAACGACCAAAACATTCCAGACCTCGGGTTTTTTCGAGTATGTAAGAGTAAGTCTACAAGTACTAAGTGAAATTTCTTCAGCTCTAGATTGTTTCATTTATAAAAAACACCGTTACTTGCAGGATGATCAAATTATATCTCTGATTTGCTTTTCAGAATTATAAAGTAAGAAAAATTGCCAAGAGGTGAGAAGAACTGCATAGCTGATAGCACTGGGCCCCGTGTCAGACCACACTTGGTTGTTCCTACAACATGTAGCAATGCTTCAAAATCTTTCAGGCACTACATCTGCAGCATCCCTTCAGATTTCCGCATGCATTATGGATTCTTCTTTTGCGGAAAACATTCGTGCTTTGGAGTGTCAGAGATTTTATTTTTTTACAAATGTTTTTAAAAATGTTATATCTTGTTAGCTGCAATATTAAGTCTTTTTCCCCAATTATATGCAAATTGCAGCAGAGATAAGAACCTTGTGCTAATGGACCAGACCTAGAACCTCCTAAGACATGAGAAGTAAATGAAAATGTAGCTAATCACATCATTATCCCTTGTGTGAGTGGGTCACAGCAAAAAATAACAAGGATGCTAGAAAATGCTACAGTGGAATATATGACAAGGTATGTAGAGGAATATACAGCATTTTCTCAAACTATGAAAGATGTCTTTTCTCAAGTTTAGGCTTTGACAAGGAACCTGTGTGGAAGTTTACCTCAGACTACATTCAATGTCTCACTAAAGTTATAATTTTCTGTTTGTGGTATTTGGGTACTTTCTCAAAGCAGGGCATAAAAAGCTTGGCTTCACTAAATTTGCCCAAGATTTTTCTTTTAAAATAAAAAAGAAAAATTACGTTAATGAAATATTCAACCCAGAATCTCCTTGCTGCAGTTTCAGATTGTAATAAATGTACTTGGTTTTAATAAAGATAGTAAAGCTTTTGTAGTTCCATAAGATTTCAATTATAAATTAACATTAAATGGAATGTTAAATTTTGAGTAGTTATGTCCTTTGAACTTAATGGCCCAGATCCTTGGCTGCTGCTAAGGAACACGCAAGGTAACTCAGGTGAAGGGTATTCAAGGATGTCTTTCAGCATTTCTTACCAAGCTGCTTCTCCATACAGGACAGGGAACCTAGAAAACTACTCCAAAATACAGCCACTGCTAATTGCTGTAATTGCAGCTGAAAGATGGGTGGTGGACTTCATGACTTTTTGCTGCTGCTGTTTCAGAATGATCAGATTTCTCTTAGTTAATATTGGGGGAGAAACTTAAATTACTGCTAGGAGATAGCCATGATCGCAAGAAATCCTGTTAGCAAGTGAAATTAATCAACGCTTGTGTTATTCTGGATACTTCATGCCATTGAGAGATTTTTTTATTTTTTAATGCTGCCTCTGAAATTTCCTTGCACAAATTTTCACAGGTAGTCAGCTTCAGGTCGTCTTTATGGCAGCATAGGGCTGTGAATGATTGGGTCATGCATCTTTTTAGAGGCAAAACACGTAATGAAATATACTCATCACCAGAATTACATAAAAGGAAATCAATGTTTAGCTTCTCCACTTATTTTTGTTTATTTCCTCACATGTCTTATGTTTAAATTGCCTTTGTTAGGCTTTGATATTAGCTTTAAAAAAAGTTTATTAGAATACTAATTCTGTATTGGAAAATACATTTTATCTACCCAAAATAATCCCATCTACCAATGTTGGTAAATGTATTCAGTTGCTAATGAAAACTTATTTCTCACCTTTTTCCTCCAAAATCCAGGAGAGCGTATGCCTCTGTTAAGCCCTCAAACTGGACTATTTATTTTGACATTTTAGTCAGGTAGCTCTGTTGGGGGGGGAGAAGTGGATGAGGTCAGAAGGATGGAAATCTGCATGGGTTTTATTTTTGCATTTTCTCCAACAAAGTAGATTTTGATCCTCATTCTTGCATGAACAAAAGTCCTGACCTTAAGGTGTCTGAAACCTGTTTGGATTTTGCTAATCCATCATGGAAACAGCATCCCCTAACTTGTCCCCCTCCCCAGTTTTTGATGATGCTTTTTACAACCACGCACAACCATGATTTAGGTGGACTGAAACTCAAGCTTTTCTCTGGGATCAACATGAGTGTATGCCCCCTGCAACAGAAGCTCTGTAGCACTACGTAACTCTAATCAGAAGTCCAGATAGCGACAGAGACTACTGAAGCCTCAGACTATGTTTAGTTCTGGGGAAATTTTGAATAGTGCCAGTAAGGTAATGGCACATCCCTCAGACTTCTGCTTAACGTAGCCCTCTTGCCTCTTTGCACATACAGGTTCTTGACCCCACAGAAGACACCCCCGAAGATTCATACTTGGAGAAGAATGCATAAGAAATGGCTGCTCCATGCTTCCATGTTAGGCAGGGTCTTTGAGTAAGAAGTTTCTCTGTTCAACAGTGGCACACTGTCCATAGTTTACTTCAGCATGAAACTGAAATTAAGAGTTTATCTTCCCGAAGATGCTTAATTTCTCTGGTATGCCCATGTGAATTTATTCATAGGTATTTTCTGATTTTACTCATTTTGTTCCTCTACCATGAGGAACATTGTGATAAATGAGTACATTTCTCTGTTATCAATATATGTTATTGGTAATATCTGAAAATACATACTGTTTCCTGTAGTTCATGTGACAAGAAAGTCTTCCATTGATATTGTACAGTTGACTAGAAGGGAAAATGGGTTGCAGAATTTTTTCTGAGGACAATCAGAAAAATGGGGCACTCTGCTGCATTTAGAAACAGAGGATTCTCTGAGGATGTAATTCTGTAGAGCAGGTACAATGTTGATTTGTATTTTCTTGTGAAAAAACATGTTTTATAAAGGGATTTTTTTCACCCGGAAATATACATGTGCCTTTGCCTTCCACCTGAGGTATAGGATCACTGCAGTGTAGTAGGATTTATCTCCAAATACTCGGTGCTTACAATGCTGAGAATAGGTACTTTCACTGGAAATTTTACCAATGCTTCATTGAGACCTTGATCCTCTTGCTCTGCATAAGCCATTTGACTTTCCTAGCCTTGATGCTGTATCAATCTGCACAAGAAGTGCAGCACTTGGGAGAAGTCCAGTAAGTGGCTTCCATTAAAGCTGTAACTGTTTTTCCTATCAATATTACAGAGCCAAATCCTAAACACTGAAGCAGTATTGCAAAACAATGAACTATCCATTGCTATTTTGTTTCAGAAGGTAACTTCTATCATTTTATATTTCAGTCTATATATTCAGAATATAAAATTTTTACAGTTTATTGCTAGTGTATTTTAGTTGCACTTTTTTCTCGGTGACAGGTGAATATCTACCATTTCAGAGATCTGCTCTGTGTGTTGTACAAGATGCATACATCTCGACTCATTGTCATGGCCATTTCCAACCTGTAGGAGGTCTTTAACCTTCCCACACACGCGTCCTTTTTGTAAGGTATAGACTTTCCAACACAAAGCCCACATGTATGTGTGTCTCAGCACACACTTTCTAACCTTTCTGAAGGCTCTCTGGAGACTAATATTGAGTGCTTGCTCAGCTTGCTTTGAAGTCTGTGCTCAGGGCCTTTACAGCCCCGATCCTTGTGCATAACTGCTGCCTGGGTCAGGAAGAGAGAGCAGCAACTGCTTTTCAGGTTTTTCATACATATGTCTTTATTTGGGGTCCATGCTTCAGCACATAAATCTTTGTGCAGTGAAGTCTTAATGTCCTGAATTAGGCATAAAGACTTTGGGAAGTAACTCTGTATGGACTTAGGCGGCAAAGCCTGACCAGTGCCTGAAGACTTACGGGCTGAAGTGAAACCTCTGGGGAGATGTCAGACCTCTGAATAACCAAGTGTTTCCATTAACCAGACAATGGCTAATCAAGATATGATTACCTTGAAACATGCAAATTGTACAGCAATAGATGAAAATTTGGTATGCAGTCCCCAAAAAGAAGGGTATTGTCATAAGTGTAAGTTCAAACGCCTAGCCAAATCCCAGAGTCAGTAGCAAATTTTAAGGAGCCAGATTTCACTCTCTGTCTTCTCAGTCACAATCAAACATCACACTCAGCATCATATCCACTGACTATTGATTTTCTTTTTTCATCTGCTTAGATGATGAACTTAGAGTTGTGTCACATAAATAGGAGAAACACAAACTTCAGCCTGCTGGAATCTGGCTATACCTTTTCCATGGGTAAAGGGAAAGAGAGGTTTTGATAAGGCTGGAATGACACCAAAATAAAAGCAGTGTTTTATTTACTAATGGAGCAAGTAGTGTTACAGGCATCATTAAATGTTTTATACGGAAAGTAAATCTGGAGGTTAATGTCCTGCATAGACTGAAGGTCATAAACTGCTAAATGTTTTCTAAGTTGGTTATCTAGTTGTTTTATGCAGATTATAACAAACATTTGAATATCCTTACAGACAGCCTTATATATACTGTCAATTCCCAAATATTTGCTTTTTAATTTTTGTTTTATTTTGATTGGTGGAAAGGTGGGGGGGTTGGAGAATTGTTTCTGTTCAGTAACATTGTCTTCCAAAGCTAATATCTGGTTATTAAATGGCTAGTTTCACTCACTCTAGTATTCTTGGTATACTGAATAGTCACTGAAGCTTTTTAAAACCACTACATGCATCGTAGAGATATTTATAATCATAAAGCAAAAGGCTCTGAAAAGGAATGGTGATATAATTTGCAACTTTCCCAATTTGGTTTTAAAGTAGTTCCAAAATTTCTTTAAAAGCTTGTTCTTACGCCACCCAGCTCAATAAAAACTTTCCCACTGAGACCAGTGGGTGTAATATCTGACCATTAAATGTACATTTACTATAGTGAATTCAAATACATATCATATCCCATCATTATTAGTTATTGATGAGCTTCATAGATATTTTTTTCTAGCTTCTCTCCCACCCTTCTCTGCATGTATTTTTAAACCAAAGAATCTCAGGTACAGGGAAGAGCAAATATACTTTTTTTTTCCCTATTATTACATTGTATATCTTGCCTTCTAAGTTAAAAAATTAGGAATGTTGCTCTTGCCCTACTTCGAATTTTCTATTGCTAATGAAAATAGAGAGTTATAAATATTGTGTCCTTTGAATCATTAGTAAGTTTGGTTTTAGTGCTCGTCAGACAATCTTGTTAAAAGACTAAAGTCAAACTGTCCTTTTTGTGCTAGGCTTGTTTCCCATAAATTGCTAGAAAACAATTTATTCAGTCTGTCTTTCTTCCAGTAATTGATTATGCGGATATTATTTATCGTACTGCTGCAAGCACATCTTTGCATAAATTGGATGTGCTTTATCATTCTGTGTTACAATGTATTTACAAATGCTCTATTTTCTGCTCATCATTGACGACTTTATTCCATGGTAAACTTGTCTTCATTAGAAGGGCTTAAGCATTAGTGTTCATTTATCAGCAAGGGAATTTGGAGAAAAGCCCACCATGTTGTCTATCTTTAGCAAATTCTTTTCCCCAATATGCTTTCAAATCCTATAGTTGTTTTTGTGCATATGAAAATCCAATAAATAGGAATAATGATTTTTTCTTAGCACCCCCGCCCTGTAAGTATTTCTTTTTGCCGCTATGAAAGTTTGCAAGTGATTTCAGTTTTACTGTTTAAATAAAAGAGACAATACAGTAAGGAGGTGCAGCACGCCTAGCATTTTCTCGAGTCTTAATGACTGTGTTCATGAGGTCATCCCTGTTAAGAGAAGTAAGTTCCCAGACCAGCAATTTACCTAGTTAAAGGAAGGGCTGACTGGGTACCTGCACTGTTTATTGTCTTTTTCCTAGTTACAAATACTGCCCACACATGATGTTTCAGAATTTGACTGAGTCCAGGGAATGCATTCACAAGTATGATTCATTTTCAGGCATGGAAAAACCTTTTCTCTTTATAGCTTTTTTCCTTCATATCTAAGAAAGTAGTATTTTGTCATTGCTTTAGTGAGATGTAATTACAGTAATTCATCTGCAGTAAAAAAAAAATTCAGGTTTGAAAATCTCATCTGTGATTGCATAGGCATAAATGTTATGTTAAAACATAAAAGCTGGTATTAGTATAAATAAGGGCTCAACTTCCTGTGGAGTGCGAGGCATTTCCTACTTCCACTGGAATTAGCAGGCTGTGAAAATACTCATAAATTCACAGACTCAAGCCCCAGAATGCATATCTTCTGAATGATAATGGAGGACCCAGCTGCAATTCTTTTTGCTTGAGAAAGAGCTCGCAATGCTAGCACAATCCTTGTTCTTTACCCAGTACCAAGACGTCTGAGGAAAAGTAACAGGAGAGTCGATGTGTCATCTTGTTATGTTGAAACATTGCTACTGTTTTCAGCTGTGTGACACCGCCTGTATGGAAGCTTGATGTGCACACAAGCATGTATGAGATAAGGAGGTCTTGGTTTTCGACATGTATCATCAGAAGATAATAGAGTACCCATTAAACACACCATCCCTGAGCTTCTTCAGCAGAGATTATCTTTCGACAAAATGGTAGAAGCGCGAGACTATTCCTTATACTATTGTTGCTGTATACAAGCTCCTCATTGCTGGTACCCTCAGAGATGCCTATATTATTAGACAGGAGAAAAAGCGAGTGAGACACTGCCAAGTCTAGAGAGTAAGTATTCACGCAGCATATAGGACACCTGGATTGCATACTCTGCATTGCATTAGGAAGAAGAAGAATCAAAGAAAGCTGTGCTTTATTATTATAATTCCACCTTTTTTTGTTTATTATTTTTACCTGAGTTCTTTGACAATAAGAACCAGTGTCTGATGAACGTCTGAAGGAAATAGGTATCGCTCTGTAGCAAGCAGTTGTGTGACTCATTTACCTTTCGATAAAGAGGCTTGAGCAATAGCGTCTCCTCTGATATTTTCTACATTCAAATCAGTCACCCCTTGGTTTGCTGGTTTGTGAAGTTGGCTTTGGGGTGCTAATTCAACATGTGCATTGTATATGGAACTATTTTTAAATTCTTCTTTATATGCCTCTAGAATCACCTTGACAGTCTTGCTCATGCATTTGTACAATTGGTAGTTAATACTGTCTTTTATTTACAGGAAGTTTTTGGGAATCCACAACCATTTTGAGATCTTCTTTCTATGAAGAAAAAAATCTAGAAACTAAACAAGCAAACGTTTATAGGTCACCTTTAAAATAACAAGCAGACTTGCAGAATGTGTATGTCATTATACAGATTTAAGTATAGGGATAGACATTTATAATATATAGGACAGATTTGCGTATATAAAGTACATGTATTTTGGTTTCCTCGATGGCACATAGGATGTCTACACATATGCTTCTCTTTATAGGAATGATATTTTATTTGGTGGGTGCTCAGTTGTCCCTATTGCAGGGCTCCAATAGGGGAACATTCCCCCTTCTTCCCCTTGCTGTTTCAATTAGTTTCCCATTCCATAGAAAAACAGACCTGATCTGATACGAATATGGAACCTGTGTAGTCAAATTTTGGTTTCTATGAGCAATGATTGCTTGAATGTTCACAGAAAGAGAATCTAAGAGAGGCCAAAGCAGAGCTAGAGTGAATTAAGATTTAAATTTCAGTGGGCATTCATTGAAAGGTGGTTGTGGGGTTTTTTTTTTTCTTTAAAGACATTCCATTCTTCTGATGGTAAAGGATTTCACCTAGGTCATGATTTGTAAAGGACTGTCTGGACTTTATTGCTAATTGTAAGTCACTGTGCAGGCTCACCAGCTGTACAAAGGAAAATAAAGTCCCTAACCATACATCTTTCTCTTTGCATCCCCTTCCTCGGGGGTTGCTTTATTCCCAAACCCACAAACTCTAAACCAGAACAAATCAACTCAAACTGCTCAGTAATAATCACCAGCCTCAGCCAGCTGGGAGAAGACAGCACACAACCTCATCTTATGAGATTTTCTTTTGTACCAACCTCATTCTGTTCACACCACCATCAAAAACACCATTACAAGTCCAATAGCCCCTTACATGCCAAATTTGCTTTAGCCCACAACACACTGTTCTTTTGCAACAGCTACGTATGCCAATTTACCACATTTTCACACGCATAACTCACATTGCAGAAAAAAAATGAGATCACTTTAAAAAGAATCAATACTTCAAAATAGGACCTGTCATAACCTGAAACTGCAAGGACTATTGTTGAAGAAGAAAATGGCTACACAGGGAATTTCTGGGAAACAGCGAGACTTGTAGTAACTTTTGCCTTGATTAATCAACATGTTACAAATTGTAGTGATTTTGAAAAGCCGGAGTTTTTGGCTTTGTTTTTAAAGATAACTAGTGTATGCTGCAGTATTTTGGAAACACTTGATGGATCATGTGAGTGGTTCTAGAGAAGAGTTATGCTGTCCGTCAGTTAGATGGCAATATATAGCCTGCACAAATCAAATTCACTTGCAGTTTTATTTGCTTCTGTAGCAGCTGAACAAGTATCAGAGATTGAACTTGTGCTGCCATAACTGGTAGTCTAATTTCTTCCAACAAACCAGTTTCATTGAGCTAGGAGGTCAGCACAGAACAAGTTTATGACAGTGTACTATGAGTATGTTGTAAATAAAAGCCAATAGCTTTCAAGATAGGTAAACTGCAATGGAGGATTTTGTGAAGCTCTATTGTCAGTACAGCATGTTAAAACCCGACACCATTCTACTTGTAAACAGCAGTTTAACTGTCACTGTAATAGGTAAAAAAATCCCACAGATTAAAAAATTCCTCTTAAAGAAAGGAAATTCTTTGAAATTTCAAATCCTCTGAAAATTAAAATATAAAGAAAGATTGTCAGAAAGAAAATGTAAACCAGAAAAAAAAAAAAAAAGACAACAAATAAAATTAGTCTGTACTTGAAAAATTATTAGGTCTTGCTACCTAGCCAAAAAGGGAACTAACATATGGCCCTATAAACCATTAACTTGTACATTTGGGGCCCAGCTCTGTTGAAGTCCTTGACAAAACTCTGACTAAATCAGGTTTTTAATTTCAGTCTGAAATCTAGAAAGTGGTTAGTCCCCTTGCAGGCTCCCTCCCCTTGCCTTCTTTGTCCTCATCTATGTAGCTGATTTTTAAGTCCTGTTGAGAAATGCTTTCTGCAGTGTTTAACAGCAGAGGCAATGGAGACGACGCAGCTCACCTGTGCCTCCCAAAGTGAAGAAGGAAGGAGAGAGCTCTGCAGCTGACACCACTTAATGCAGCCTTTGACCTTCTTGATTGCTCTGCACTGTCAGTAAGATGGTTCCAGGACCTGTGGATTATAAAAAGAAGAAAAAAAGTTCTTCTGGCCCTGCCTTTACCACCTCTCTGCTCAAGGGAAGGAAAAGGACTGTCTACCATGGGATGTGTTTAGAGGAGGAGCAGCAAGATCAATTGGTATGTACCTGCGTTACCATGCTAACCTTATTTGCAATATTTTATATAACTGGGTCTCCTAGGCATTGGGCTAGTTTTATAGGCATAATAGCTTTTCATGGTATTACATATAATATAGTATATGAAATACAGCATATGCCTGAGATGGTGTCTTAGCAGGATCTGAATTGCCAGTATGTTTGCCGTCACTAAACTTGACCTCTGTTGGAAATCTTGCCAAAGCAAAGCAATTGGAATTAAGTGTTTTGAAAATGAGAGTGTGATCACTTAAGGGTAGGTGGCCTATTGATTTAAACAGGGGCACAATTAGGTACTGATGGCAGATTAAGGACATATTTTTGACAAAAGAAGAAGAAAAGTAGATAAGAAAAATAAGAAAATGTAGTAAAATAAGCTGTAAAGCAGATTTTACCCTATTGTACTATTTTGCTGGTGGAGTCAATGCTATTAGTAAATTTTTACATGCTCCTCTTAGAAAATTTGGTGCACATTGTGGTTTCACATTCAAAGCCATATAGGTTTCAAAACTGAGCAGGGGGTGAGTACATGGTATATGAGACCATGGCCCTGCCTCGCCCCTTTGCAGGCTTTCTGGCAGGTTTTGGAAGTCAGCAGAATCAGGTACCCAATAATGGGATGGAAGTTTTTGCAAACTTCTAAACAACAAAGAGCCCTTACATGGTTTTGTGTAGCAGAGACTGAATCTCCAGTGAACAGCTTGCTGCAGTTACAATTTTAATGAAAATTGAAAGCTTAAGTGCCACCGTTTTCCATATCACTTTTCCCCTAAAATGATTTATTGACCACTTATACATGATACATTCTCCTGTCATGAATAACACACTATGTATTTATTTTCATGAGTAATGGCTACCATTTTAATTGATAGTTTCAGACAGAGGAGTAGATTTATTTCTACAATGAATAAAACTGCTCTCAATATACAGCCTGTATAAATTATTTTAGTATGTATTCCAGTTTTCCTTTTGCAACCCAGTATGCTCCTAATCTTAACAGAAATCAATCAAATGAGATCTAATACATCACTACCCAGCAGCTTCTATAAAGTATACTAAGACATTTTTCTATAATGTTTTTAAAATTTGTGTTAAATGGTGTTGCCAGGAGCTTTCACTGAACCAAGGAGCTTTTGACTTGGCTGATAGATCTGTCTGTAAGATGTTTGTTTCATTCCCCGTTAGCTATTTGTCTTTTACTGACACCCTACCTGTATACATACGACATCTCAATTACTTTACTCAAACACAACATCTCAATTATGCTACCCTTTTTTAGGTAAAAATTTAAAATTCAACTATGTTAATAATCAAATATTGATTCCTGCACTGCATCAGCTTGTATGGGCAGATGATGTATTTTGCATTCATTCCTGAGTGTGACACCAAACACAGAATGTCAAGCCTATGAAGGATTCTCTCAGCAATGAAGGTGATCACAGTTCAGAACTGAAATCCCCATTACTTGCAAATGATCTCATTCTGATATTAATGTTCAAGTCAATACGTGCTGTGTGCTCACAAATATGCCTCAATTGTATGCTGCAGAACTACAGATCTGTTAAAGGAATAAACCTGCATATGTTCCTGTGTCTAGTATGAAAACCCAACGCTTGCTATGAATAATTTCAAAATAGAATTAAAATATTACAGAGCATGCACTAGCCGGCTTCATTAAAAACAAGCAAACAAAACCCCAATCAAACAGAAATTCCTGAATAAATTGCACTGCAAAGCATTGACCCAAATATCTTCACCATATATTCACCTACCACTAATTTTAGAGAGTTATTATTTATTCTTCAAAGTCAGGAATGATACAATTCTCTCTTCCTCTTTAGCAAGGATTTCTTTATTGTAGCCTGACTAGAGTTTTCTAAGGCATTATTTCAATCCCTATGTAAACATTTGCATAAGGGATTTTATATTCATTGAGAAATCCCAGAACGACACACCAGTATTGGAAAGTTTTGTCTGTGGCATTTTAATATTTTTCAGTATGCTAAGAGATTGGTGATGGGAACACTGTCAAATATAATGGGTAAAGGACAGAGGAAAAAGTTTGTGAACGTACTGTAAATGATATGATCCAAATGTGAGTTCCCAACAATGAATTTCAGAATGTGACATAGGTTTTGGCAAAGACAGGGAGCTAGAATTCACGTAAGAGAAAAATATATCTGGGTCCATGCCTGGTCTTGAGTAAGATACTTCGCCACCTACTACATCACTTAATTAAATTCTAAATGGCAATAATATTGGAATAGCAATAATATTGGGAGCCAAGTTCTACTTTATATTTCTATTCATAAAGCACTCTGAAGTTTTTTAGTTGAAAGACAGTGTTGTGGGGTAGAATATTAGTAATGTATCAAGATGTTTTAATCATAAGAGGGATTGCTTACAGATCTGGCATTCATACCAGATGTGCTGTTTAATGGATGTACAGCAATTTAGCACTTACTGTACCTTATTCATAATGTTGTCTTTGCTTTTATATATATTTCCTTAGCTAAAACTATGGTATATAAAAGAAAATGGGAATACAAGACTGCATAAGAATTTGAATAACTTTTATCTATGTCTGCATTAACATGCAATTCCTTTTCTTACTCTAAAATATATAAGCCATTTTCTTGAGAAACCAGAGACGTGATTACTAGAAACTGGAGTTTTCTATTTTGTTATTTGAGCTACGAAATCAAGATATGTTTTAATAGAATACTGCAGTCAATTAAATTCTGCTTTTAGGCTAAAGCAAAGACTGATGAAAGTCGATCAAAAGACACCACTCGCTGCAGGGAGGCAAGTAAAGCAATAAAGAACTAGACCTAAAGCTACGTAGTTCTTTTTGTTAGGTAGCAGCAAAGTAATTTGCATTATTCATTTCACCCTGGGACAAAAAAAAAATCCACACCTAACCCACAAAACCAACACATGAAGAGATTGAAAGGACTAGATGGAATCTAGCTGGCAAACAAAGTAGAGGTAAAATAAGGGAAGCAAAGAAAGCAAAATCAAATGTAACAATGCTACCTAGGCAAGTAAAAGAAATACAAAAGGGTTCTAGAAATATCTAGAAAGAACAGAAAAAGACCACTGAAAAGTAACAAAGGGACTGTATAAGTGAAGACTCCAAGATGGATGAAAAATGTTCAAAACTACTTTTACTTAGTTTTCAATATAAAGGAAAATGATGAAAGTGGAGAATATTATGTAGGAAGACAGAAAGCTATTAGAAGCAATGGGCCAGAATTGAGCTTCACTTGCACACAAGGGCCCTATTTTCTGCCTTCTTTCTCATGTTGAATAATGCTTATATTGCAAGCAGCCCCGCAGCTACTCTACAAAATGGAGAAAAAAAGGAACTGCCAGATAGTATAAGGATGACACACGGAGTTACAACGTATAATGTAAGCACACTGCTCTGAGAGCATCCTACAGAATCTCTCACTAAAACATTCTTCCAGGAGATATGAAAAACATTACCTGAAATTAGTATCCATGCAAATTAAATTATGGTTTCCTTTAGTTCAAGTCCATTGTGTTTGAAATGAAGCCAACTATTGTAGTGCATGATGGCTTTTGTAGTGCATGCTAACACTCTTAGCACCATGAAAATACATGCAGGGCACTCTTTAGGATATTAATGAGATCCAAATGAGGCATAATCCATGAGTTCATTTAGAACCTACTCAGAATATACTTGAAATATATTTGTATTTAAAAGAGTAAATATATTGCAAAAGAGCATCTTATAACAATGATGCGGATGCATACATCTTCGCTTCCATACTTTTGGTTTTGCAGGATTCCCCTCGCTCTTCTTTTCTGAATACTTGGTGAGATCTTGTGTATTAATCAGATACTATCTTGTTGGAACAAAAGTGATGTTATAGAGGAAAAGCATAAATGTATTACTTGGAGTTGAATGACCTCCCTTGGGGACAACCACTTAGAATCTTTACTAAAAAGGTATCAATGGGAAATGCCATTATTGTCTAATTGACATACGTAGTGGAGAACATAAAATTTGCCTAAGTGTTTTGACAGTATGGAAACACTCCATTTTGGTATTTTTGGATAAATGAGATTTTTCATTTTAAAATGACTTCTGAAAATGAAAATAATTCAAATGAAAGTGGATAAAAAGTGTATAAAACTTAAATTCACAGAATCATTAAGGTTGGAAAAGACCTTTAAGATCATCAAGTCCAACCACCAATCCAACACCACCATGCCCACTAAACCAAGTCCTCAAGTGCCACGTCCACACGTTTTTTGAACACTTCCAGTGATGGTGACTCAGTAGCCTGTTCCAATGTTTGGCCACTCTCTCTGTAAAGAAATTTTTCCTGATACCTAGTTTAAATCTCCCCTGGTGCAACTTGAGGCCATTTACTTGTGTTCTATCGCTAGTTACTTGGGAGAAAAGACCAACACCCACCTCACCACAACTCCCTTTGAGGTAGCTGTAGAGAGTGATAAGGTCTCCCCTCAGCCTCCTCTTCTCCAGACTAAACCCCAGTTCCCTCAGCCGGTCCCCGTAAGACTTGTGCTCCAAACCCCTCACCAGCTTTGTTGCCCTTCTCTGGACATGCTCGAGCACCTCAATGCCCTTCTTGTAGTACGGGGTCCAAAACTGGACACAGGATTTGAGGTGCAGCCTCACCAGTGCTGAGTACAGGGGCAGAATCACTTCCCTACTCCTGCTGGCCACACTATTTCTGATACAGGCCAGGATGCTGTTGGCCTTCTTGGCCACCTGAGCACACAGCTGGCTCATGTTCAGCTGGCTGCCAACCAGCACCCCCAGCTCCTTTTCTGCCGGGCAGCTCTCCAGCCACTCCTCCCCAAGCCTGGAGCATTGCATGGGGCTGTTGTGACCCAAGTGCAGGACCCTGCACTTGGCCTTATTAAACCTCATACAGCTGACCTCAGCCCATTCATCCAGCCTGTCCAGATTCCTCTGCAAAGCCTTCCTGCCCTCCAGCAGATCAACACTCCCTCCCAGCTCGGTGTCATCTGCAACCTTATTGGGGGAGCACTCAATCCCCTCATCCGGATCATCAATAAAGATACTGAAGAAGACCGGCCCCAAGACTGAGCCCTGGGGAACACTACTTGGGACTCGCTGCCAACTGGATTTAACTCCACGCACCGCAACTCTCTGCACTCAGCAATCTAGCCGGTTCTTTACCCAGCAAAGAGTGCACCTGTCTAAGCCACAAGCTGCCAGTTTCCCCAGCAGAATGCTGTGGGAGACAGTGTCAAAGGCTTTACTGAAGTCCAGGTAGACACCATCCACAGCCTTTCCCTCATTCACTAGGCGGGTCACCTGGTCATAGAAGGAGATCAGGTTGGTCAAGCAGGACCTGCCTTTCATGAACCTGTGCTGGCTGGGCCTGATCCCTTGGTTGCCCTGCACATGCCCTGTGAGCGCCCTCAAGATGAACAGCTCCATGATCGTCCCTGGTACTGAGGTCAGGCTGACAGGCCTGTAGTTCCCCGGATCCTCCTTGTGGCCCTTCTTGTAGATGGGCGTCACATTGGCAAACCTCCAGTCATCTGGTACCTCCCCTGTTAACCAGGGCTGCTGATAAATGATGGAGACCACCTTGGCAAGCTCTTCTGCCAGCTCCCTCTACTCCTGGGTGAATCCCATCAGGCCTCATAGACTTGCAGGTGTCCAGGTGGCACAGCAGGTCCTTAACTACTTTCTCCTGGACTATGGGGGGTTTATTGTGCTCTCCATCCCTGTCTTCCAACTGAGGGGGCTGAATACCCTGAGGATACTTGGTCTGGCTATTAAAGACTGAGGCAAAGAAGGCATTAAGTACCTCAGCCTTTTCCTCATCCTTGGTGACAGTGTTTGCCCCACATCCAATAAGGGATGGAGATTCTCCTTGGTTTTTTGTTAATATATTTGTAAAAACATTTTTTTGTTATCCTTTACAACTGTGGCCAGATTAAGCTCTAGCTGGGCTTTTGCCTTTTGAATTTTGTCTCTGCATGATCTAACAAGATCCTTGTACTCTTAAGTTGCCTGACCCTTCTTCCAAAGGTGATAAACTCTTTTCTTTTCCATGAGTTGCAGCAAAATCTCCCTGTTCAGCCAGGCCAGTCATGTTCCCCGCCAGCTTGTCTTGCGGCACATGCGGACCGCCTGCTCCTGTGCCTTTAAGATTTCCTTCTTGAAGAATGTCCAGCCTTCCTAGATCCTTTTGCCCTTCAGGAGTGCCTCCCAAAGGAGTCTCTCAACCAGTGACCTAACAGGCTGAAGTCCATGGTAGCTGTTTTGCTGAACCCCCTCCTTACTTCACCAAGAATCAAGAATGCTATCATGTCGTGGTTGCTAAGCCCAAGACGGCCTCCAACCACCACATCTCCCACCAGCCCTTCTCTATTTGTAAACAGCAGGTCAAGCGGGGCACCTCCCCTGGTAGGCTCACTTACCAGCTGTGTCAGGAAGTTCTCTTCCACACACTCCAGGAACCTCCTAGACTGTTTCCTCTCTGCTGTGTTACACTTCCAGCAGATGTCCAGTAAATGGAAGTCCCCTACAAGAACAAGGGCAAGTGATTGTGAGACTTCTGCCAGTCGCTTGTAGAATGCTTCATCTGCCTCTTCGTCCTGGTTGGGTGGTCTAGAACAGACACCCTGCAGGATATCTGCCTTGTTGGCCTTTCCCCTCATCCTTACCCATAAGCACTCGACTTGGTCATCACAATCGTCAGGTTCTATATAATGAAAACACTCCCTAACATACAGAGCCACCTCACTGCCTCTCCTTCCATGCGCATCCCTTCTGAAGAGCTTATAGCCATCCACTGCAGCACTCCAGTCATGACAGTCATCCCACCATGTTTCTGTAATGGCGACTAAGTCATAGCTGTCCTGCTGCACAATGGCTTCCAGCTCCTCCTGTTTGGCGCCCATGCTGCATGCATTGGTGTAGGTGCACCTTAGCCGGGTTATCAATTTACACCCCCAGCATTGCCATGCTGCCCCCCTGGGCTCCTCTGTAGTGAGGTTTTTATTCCCTTCCTCCTTTGAATCTAGTTTAAAGCCCTCTCAATGAGGCTTGACAACTCATAAGCGAGAATCCTTTTCCCCCTTGGAGATAGCTGCACTCCACCTGCTGCCAGCAGGCCCGGTGCTGTGTAACCTGTCCCAGGGTCAAAAAAACCAAAATTCTGCCGACAGCACCAGCCCCTGAGCCATGTGTTAACCAGGTGTGTTTTCCTGTTCCTGTCAGTGCTCCTCCCTGACACTGAAGGGATTGATGGAAACACTACCTGTGCTCCCCCTCCATCAACCAGTCGCCCCTGTGCTCTGAAGTCCCTTTTAATCGCTTTTGGACTTCTTAGCACAACCTCATCATTGCCAACCTTCATGACCAACAGCAGGTAGTCATCAGTGGGCCAAACCGTACCAGGGAGTTTCCTGGTGACATCTCTCACCCGCGCCCCAGGGAGGCAGCAGACTTCCCTGTGGGTTGGGTCTGGTCGGCATATTGGGCCCTCTGTTCCCCTCACAAGGGAGTCACCTATGACAATGACCCTCCTTTTTCTCCTAACAGAGGAAGTCTTGATGTGTGGGGCTGGCTGAGTCACCCTAGGCAACCCCCTGGATGGACTTTCATCAAGGTCCTCATGTGCCTGGCCCTCAAGGTCCAGAGCCCCATGTCTGTTTGTGTGAGGGCAGCTGGGACAGTGAGGGAGGCTGGGAGGGGATTCACCTGCTGCCTGAGCAGGGACCTGCTTCCATTCCCCCTCATCTCTTAGGCCCTTTCCTTCTGCCCGGCAGCAAGAGGGCAGGGGATACCCTGCTGCTGGTGGATCCTCCACCGGCTGCCTCTGCCTCAGGGACAGCCGGGTGTGGCTCCACAGATCCTTCTCCCTCTCGCACTCCCTGATACCCCTCAGCCTCCCCACGGCCTCCGCCAGCTCTGCCCCAGGCTGAGCAGTCGCTCACCCGGCCGCACCGCACGCAGGTGTTGTCTCCGCTGCCCCCCCGGCACAGGTGACAGGCTCAGGCACCGGCCGCAGCCGGACACCGGAACAGCCGCCCGCTCGAGCAGGAGCTCGGTCCGGGCCGCCACATCCCTCCCGGCCCCGGCCTTCAGCCGCGCGGAGACCACGGCGGGGCCTCTGCTGAGGGGGCGGTGGCGGCTCCTCCAGAGCCCCTAGTGCCGGGGCGGGGGGGGGCTCCGCCCTTCCCGCGCGCCTGCCCTGCACGCGCCGCCTGCGCCAACCGCCGCGCCACGCCCTGTTCGCCGCTCTGCGGGTCGCTCGCGCTCTAGCACGTGAAGGGCTTTGGCCGCCGCCGCTCCTGCTGCCGCCCGCCAGGAGCGCGCGCTGCCGCCTCTGTGGTGGGGGGCTGGGGCCGCCGCTCTCTCCCCGCGCTGCCGCCTCCGCGGTTTGGCCGCTTTGGGAAGGGGCCCCCGCGCTCCGGAGCCCTTCGCGGCAATGGCGTCCACGCTGGCTTTTCAACTGCCGCCGCCGCTCCTGTCCCCGCCCACCAATCAACTTGTTTCAGTTTTATCTAAAACACAACATTTGATTGACTTGAAACATTCTTTTCCTAATATAAATTCATGAAAGATTTGTACATCTCGCGTTTTCAATTAAGTTTGTAATGGGAAAAGAAAATCCATGTGCTCTCTCGTGAAATGAGAAATTGAGTTAGGATAAAACTGCTGTTATGTTACTATGCGTCTAAGGCCAATGAGTAGAGAAATTAATAAAAAGAACAAGAACAACGAAGCTGACGCTACTCAGCATTAACGAAGGTGACACTGCTCAGTTAAAGAAAACTGTACAGAAATCTTAAGAAGAAAACATTCCTTTGCCTTTATTTTCGTAGTCTCCTTGTTGCTTCCGTCAGTTGACGAGCTTTACAGTATTTCGAGAAGAGAGGGGTTTTGCGCAAGAAGTTTAGGGAAATGCCCTGCTACTACTCCTCCGAGTCGGCCTGGGCGCGCAGGTGGGAGTGTAAAGATCCTGTAACTCTGCCAGAGTCCAGTGCCCTCTGCTCAGGTTCTCTGAGGTGTTCCACGCACGCGGTGTAACGCTTAATACCAGATTTACTTACTTGAAGATGCCTGTCGTTAGGTGGGGTTTTTTTGTTCAGCAGCGACACAACGTGTCCTGAAATGCCGCAGAAATGTAAGTGACACTTTAGAAAAATACAGCCACTGCAATGCACAGTTCAATCACGGCACCAAAGCGATCCTCATTACCGGTCTGCATAACGCTCCTGCCGTCACCGCGCGGGATGTCTCCAGTCCCCGGCAAGGAAGACGCGGGTTGCAGCAGCTCAAACCTCCAGCTCTCTTCGCAATCCTCGTGTTCAGTCGTTCAGTTTTACATTCCGTCAGCCACGTACGCGCTCCTCCCACGCTGGTCCGGCTGACGCGGGGAGGCCGTCGTCCTCTTTTGATGAACTCAACTCTTTTGATCCGCTCAACTGCTTACAGTTGTTTGCCGAAAACAAAGGCCACCCTCTGCTCCTCTCTGTGTTGAAATGAAGTCACCTTGCTTTGCAACGGCTGTGGCCAGTCACACCTTACGTCATTCCCCCATCTTCATGGGGAACGACGCCCTCGCCCGTCATCTCCTTTGAGCCTTCTTCCCTGGCAGGGGTACGGTCAGCCGCAAAGCAGAAAACGCTTGGAAGATCTTTTGACCATTTCTTGAACTCCAGGTCCAGATCTACAGCCACTTCTAAAGGTGGACATATAAGATAGATAGTATCAAGCAGGATTTGCTCAGTCTTTGCTTTTTTTCTTTTGTTTTGGCTCTAGGAGCAGCTGTTTGGTTTGCACGGATGATTTCCATCCTAAGAGGCGTATGAGCTAAAGATCTCTAATTCATGCCACAGTAAGTCAGCTACACTCTGCATGGAAGATGTGGGAGAAAGGAGGGCTCGTCGAAGAGTTTTAGCTATAGTCTTGCTTTTATTTTTTTTATTTATAATGATTTGCATGTATCCTTCAGCAATTCAAACATTTAAAGCAAAATTTTTTTATAGTCTGCCGTTTTACACTGTAAATTGAATATACCCTTAGCTACGAGTAAGAGGCATGGAAACGTATCTACCATAGCTCAACAGATTCATGCACATATGAAGCATGGCAATTTAGCATAGTTATTCAATATTATGTAGGAGGAGGATCCTAGAGCAAGTAAACATTCGGGAATAAATTAATATAAATCTGGAATAAATTGAATAAATTATTAATAGTGGTGTCTATAACCCGTTTGGTTAAAAGGGGACATTTAAATGGTTTTCTCCATAATATGTTTCAAAAGGGAGGTCTCATTGTGAATAATACTAACAGATGACTGTTATTGACAGGTCATAAAACTAACTCAATTTCTGTGTTTCAAATAAGAGGATGCACTTTCTGTCCAAGGTTTGGGACTGATCCTGACCTGATTTCCTGAATAGATAAAGATTTCACATACACAGGCTGTTACTAAAATGTGAAATTGATAAAAGTGAAACCTAAATAAATATTTACTGATTTTGATGTGTTTATGCATAAAAATTGTAGGAAAAAGTACAAGTAAGTTAAAAGGTGTGACATGCTTAAAAAAAAAAGGGCAAGAAAACCTAGCTGGATTTCCTGCATTATACAGGTCATAGAATTTCATCAGATAAGTCCTGCAACAGGACAACAGCTCTGCACAGGCTATGAGCTATCTCTTGATTTACACTCCTATAAATTAAAGATGTGCATGCTCTTAAGTAAATAATTCCAAGGGTTTCTTGCCACCTCTGGTAAAGACACCCAAGCTTTTCAATTTTAAACTTCCAGTCATTAAATTTTTTTTGTACTATGGAGTCTGCTATGATTAAAAATGTAATCCTCATTTAGGTCTCTGCAGATCAGGAGAGATTCATCTGGTATCCTTCTCTGTGATAACCAACATCATCACTCAGTCTAAAATGGGTGTTCCCAATCTTGGATAATACTCATGACTCTTTCCAGTATGTCAACACTCTTTCTGAGTGAGGATAAAGACTTCAAACTTGAGCAATGTAATTGGTCTCCAAAGGTAACATGCTAAGGAATTAGTACTAGACAATAAATGAGGAAATGTTTATTTTAGGAATGTCAGGCACATGGCTTTCAGAGAGGAGGTTGCAATTAGATACTGTCAGATAAAAAAAAGAAAACCAGAATAATCTGCATTCTGATGCCTCCACAGAGAGTTTGATAGGTAACCCATGGTACCAAATGGGACTGTTCCAGCTGACTTGAACAGCTTTGGATCAGGCTTTAAGTTGATCAGGAGGTTTTACGTAAAGCTAGGGAAACAGTTAAGGACTTTGCCAATCTCTGGTGAAACCAGAATTTTGCATGCTGTTTTTCACTGCTTGTGAAAGCGCTGAAGACAGGCAACAAGAATGGTGAAAGGATTAAAAGAAAAAAGATATGCAGGGAAGCTGAAAGAGCTAGATGCATGCAGTTTAAAAAGGAGAAGGCTTAAGAGATGCACAACTACTTTGTAAATCCCTTCCAGGAACTAATATATCATCCTAGAGTTTCTCTGGGAATAACCTCTCCTCAACTTATTAAAATACAAGATATACAGAAAGGAAATAATGTGATGTGCGCTCTAATGCACAGCCACTGTCCTTTTTATGAGAAAATTCCTCCCCTTCCTTCTTGTAATCTGTTTCTCAGTTGGGTCATTTTCCTGGTTTTTTTTCAACTCAGCTCTGAGCTTTGCAATCAAGTTCAGTAGGAGAGAAGTATTTGCAAGTTATAAGGATTAGTTTCTTTGAACTCGGGGTACCAGTATTCCTACAGTATAGAAGGTAAAGAAGAATTTGTGTGAATTAGAGAATAATGAAGCATCTTTACTCTTCCTTGCCTCTGCCTGCGGTAAAAAGTAGAGCCGAAATCCTGGTTGCAATGAAGACTATGACAGAATTGCCATTGAATTCAGTAGTGTCTATTATTGGATTTTTCATTAACATTTATCATTTTTCCCCCTCGGCAGTTCAACAATGGCAAAATAGTCTGTGTAATTCATTGCACATACAAAATATGCATATAGAGCTCTTGGCAGAACAAGCTCTTGCATAGCATAAAAGCCACATAATTCATTTATATAATGCAGTAAGGGATGGGCAGCATATGTGCATATATACATACTCACATACACCCCCTGTGGGTATCCAAAGCTACAGGATGTTCTGGGGAGGAAAGAGCCTAAAGCCAGAAATTTAACATCTCATGCGTTGATGCATTATTACTTATTTCCATGACATATGTTCAAAAGTTCAGTATTTTTATTCATCATAAAATATGCCTTCTTATTTCCTCTATTTATTTTTCTTGATCTTCCCATTAAGAAAGTAGGTTGTGTAAATAAGTTATATCCCATATAAAGTTATATCCCATACAAAAATTATCCTCAGCTCTTCATCTCAGGTACTAGGCCTATATATGTCTACCTCTGCATACATAAATATATATAGATATGAATATAAAATATATACCCATCTTGAAGAATTAGAAATACTTGACAATCTAGAAATTCTGTGACTGCTTTGAATGCTCTGTGTAGCGTCACAAGGAAAGCGCTCCTGGATTACAGGTTTGCTAAGTCTTACAGCTGATACACAGGACTTCAATCTATTTGCAAAAAATTGTACATGCCCATTTTTTTCATGGAGGGTAATGAGCTGTAGCTCTTTGGGAACCCAGTGGATAACACTTTCAAAATAATGTTCTGCTGCATTTTTCCCAACTTTATTTTCTTTCAAGTGGATACGCAATGGTGTGTATACTCAAATCTCCTGCTAACATTCCCTAGCCTTTTGTCTATTATATCTCCATAAATACACGAATATCCACCTAACTGCGAAGTCTAATATATTTATTTTGGTTTTACTTCTCATGACAGCAGGCGTCGAATTCTTGATGATGACAGCCAAATCTCCGTTGATAACATAGCTATGCTTCGTAACTAAAATAGAAACAATACCCACTCTTAAGTACAATAAAAAAAATTAGTTCCTTCTTTTTCTCTTACTACATTAATGATTTCTAGCCAGACTGGTGTTTTAACATTCATTAATTATAAGTCAATCATCTGCAGGAAAGATATTTTTCATACTTCAAAACAGTACCTGAAAATAGGCAAGTCAGATGTTTGTCACTAAACTTAACCTTGATGTGAGTTCCTGCGGAGTTATTAGGGCCTTTTATAAGTATTGTGAGTCATTCTGAGTATTCCTTAAACTTTCCAAGGTGCAATTTGTTAGTTAATTTCTGTTTGCAATAATTTTCTTTAGGAGAAGCCACATTCGTCCAGTGGGAGCAGCTATTCCGTTTGTGATTGCCCAAATTGTGTGATGACTTTGGAACAAGATACTGAATTCTTCACAAATTTTCTCTCTTGCAAAGAAACAGCAGCCCACACATGCTTTTCTTAGAAATAAGCACTGGCAAGTAGCCTTAATATCTGACCGTGGGAGTGCTTCAGAGCTTCCACTATTCAGGAAAGCCAGACTTCACCAAGGACAGCACCACTGAGCAGCGCACCATAGACACCAAAGGAAGGCTGTGAGAAAGATGAGGCTTTGATAGTAGGTTGAGAACAGGACTGCTTCTGATACTCGCATTAACTCTTTCAGTATTGACTTGGAGACCTTTACATCATGGTGTGCAGTGAAAAGCAGATACCATTGTCTCTCTTGACCTTGTCTACTCTGCCTGAGGTATGCGGTTTTTAGAAGGTGTCCCCAGTGTTGTGGCATGATTTGCACGTGGGCACGGTTTGGAAGTTTGGCCATTGTCCACATTTCTTTGACATCTTTCAGTTGAGCGTACGTATCCCAGGCCTATTCACAGTCTGGACAGTAATACTCAGTACTGCAGAGAAGGATGAAAACACCTGTTCTTGGCAGAGGTTTATGGAAAACAACTGAGTGAAAGGGAGGACGGTCATATTCAAAATACATACAAGCATTCCACCTTGAATAAAACTGCCTACAGCATGAGTTGATTCACATTTTAGGCTGTATTTCTTAGCACTGCTTTAATTCTTCCTCCCAATGAAACACCTCCTCACAGCAGCCCTACATAAAGAAAAAGGTATTGCTGCAAGATCAGATGACATGAAGAAACACACCCTTATTTTACCTTATTTTCAGGAGCAAAAGTTATTTCTGGCCACTTGCAGTTCTCCTTTTTCATCATCTTCACTTCTCCCCTCTAAGAAATCAAAGCCTGTTGTCTTAATCCTCCACGGTGCTGAGCAAAGTTACATTAGGAGTTTTACAGAAGAGAACAATGTATTTTGTTCCCTTCTGTACCCTATTTTTTGGGTAAAATGCTTCTGCTTCCACAAAAGTATCATCAAATTTATATAATTTTAAGTACTTCCAGCAGTAATTCACTCAGCAAACATTTAGTTCCGCTTTCATTGTATATCCTCTCATTCATGGATCTTCACTTTTCAATAGTTCTTGATGGTCATTTCCTGTCCTGGCATCAAGTCTTTTCTTCCTCCTTTAATTCTAACACGGTTTGAGTACCGTATGTTTTGCTGGTTTTGAACAGGTGAGCTGGAACGGAGGAAAAATGAGGAGATAACTCACTGAGTGTCTTTACACAGAGATAAAATAAAATTCACCACACATCTTTTAGAACTGCATCTGGTAGAAGTGTTTTGTGTATATTTTTTAAAGGACTTAAAGATCAACTGAATTTCTGTGGCCAAAACAGAATGCAGTTAAATATATAGATTTTGGTTGGTACATACTAATTCTTTGTCTGAAGAGCCTGAAGGCGAGATACAATCTCTCTTAATAAGATATATTTTGCAGGATTGTCCATGGTAACCACCTCAAATTGTACTTGAGAAAGACTTCTATTTTGTACCTAATGATTTTGTTTAGTCTGAAAAAGCAATATCATTTATGAGGTTTTAAAATAATTTGGTTACTTTATAAACACATCCGTATCATTCCTTTTTGAACAGACACAGGGCTTTATTTAAGCAGTGTATACTGTAGAGGACATTTTGTGACCTCCCTTTGGTGGGCTGAACTTGACTAAAGGAGCACCTTTTTTGCATGAGTGGCTTGAGTGAAATAGCCTGAGTGTGTTATAAGGAGCTTACAGAAAAAACCCAAGCACTGAGGACTGAGGAATGGAAATGAAGGAAGCAGTAGAGATGAAGGTCAAATAGCACCATCTCAGAGTTAATTCAGCACTGCCTTGCACAAAATGCGACCATTTACAACGGCCTGCTGAACTTCTGTGCATTGCTTTCACAACTTCACAAATGATTGTGTAAGTGGAAGGCAGCCATGCACTTTTTTCACGATATCCATCACTTTCCTCCACTTACTCCTTGCTACCTCCCAGCCCACCTGTGGCGTGGAGAAGGAGCTTCCTCTCAAGCTTGCCTGCTGTTGTGTCTGCAGTAAACCCTGTCACCATTCCCACCTGGCCCCTCACAGGCATACCTCTGGGTATTCATCTGGGCCTGTGCTACAAATTTTTTGTGCTCAAAAATATATAACAATAAGCATTACATTGCACAAGAATATAAAACACTAAGCATTACACCACACAGTTGTACAAAGCTAAACAAAAGCTAAAACAATTCAGACAGTAGACACCTGATCATTAGATAATTTCTGCAACAGCTAAATGAAATAAAACAAAGCTGCAGGCAGGCAAAGAGAAGTCTGGGCAAAACCTGGCAAATCCTGCTGTTAGCTTCACACAGAGTTGGTGGCCGCACCATATTAACTGTCTGCAGGCTGTGCCGACACTGGCTTGGCATGGCAGCTCTTCACAACCCAACTTTGCCCAGTCAACGGCGCCTCACAGCCTTTAAGCATGGTACCAGCGTTGGAGAAGACCTCACACTGACCTTTAACATTTTCTTAAAATTAAGTCACTGATAGATTGCTGGTCTTTGCCACGTATTCACACACTTGGAGTTAGAATGTGTTTAATGTTGTATTTCACAGGCACTGATCTTCGCGTACGAAATACACTGTATAAAAGTCTGAGCTGATATCCATGCAGAAAACTTATACACAGTGAGTATTAGTCAGCCGCCTTCCATCTACCTAGAGGCATGAATGCCAAGAATGCTTCAGACTACAGGATTTATTGATCCTAATGTAGCTGCCATATTCAATCAAGAAAGTCTGAAAGGAGTAAATAGGCATCTGCAGATAGATTCCCCTTTAAGTTTTTCCCAGTAGCATACACTGGCAACCGTTACATAATTACTTCCCAAATAAACTGCTGATTAAGACTGATATTCTTCACTCATAGTGAATATTACTGAACTCTTCAAGTGACATCACTGAAGCCAATGCAGATACTGTGCAATATGATAAAATTGTGAAGAATAGGGACGTATGCATATTTACTTAAGTAACTAATCTACTGAAAGATAAACACTTATTTTGGAAAATAAAATGCCTAGGTAAGCATTAGGCTCTTGCAATGCCCTCAGTAAAGCGAAACGCACCGGAGTGTTTGTGATCTGCCAACTGCAGATCATGAATTTTCTAACAGGATATTTAGTGGCAACAGGCGATGGCGGCATTTGAAGTTCTTGCTAATAAGCATTATAACCTGCCCTGAAATGTATCTTCATAGATAATTAGAACTGTAAGTCTCTCTTAAAAGTACTCCTAGACTGAAGTCCAGTATGACACCATCTCAAAGCTAACAAAGATTTTTGTGACCTCTCCACACCAAAAAAACCAAGAAGCGCAGAAAGGCTAATTTGTATTACAGTGCCTGGTACATAACTTATAAGCTCACCAAGAGCCGTCAGTAGAATTCACTTATGATAATCAGGAGACTATTTGAGAAGGTATATACAATACCGCATTTTATATTTATTGATTGCTAGCAGCACTTCTAAACAAATAACACAGCTTACATTGTAGTTGTATGTTTACATTTCTCTTCACAGAAGAAGTCTGCGGATGCTTTAAGTTTTCAGCTTGCCAGAGGATGAACCAAATCTGTCAGTTGAGGTAGTGTGTGTCTCTGCAAACTCTTTCGACCAACACCGGCTTGTGGGTTACCAGCCTCGCTCACAACCCTTCCAATCTTACTACTTCACAGTTCGAGTAGCAGTGACTGTTAACAGCTCAGCCCTTCTAAAGGTATGTGTGTGCTTCAGCAGAAAATGATATTCCAGAGAATATATCACCTGTTGCCCTTCTTTCATAGTTTAATGAACAGGTCTCACACAGTAAATGACAATGTCATTTTCGCATGGATTCTGCAAGGGGTTTTGCATAGATCTGCTCTGGGTAAATGGAAAACTCTCTCTCTGGACTCATGTGAAGCAAGGCTGAATATTCTCCTCTCTGGTGGCAAAGAACAAAAATATGGTATTATGAAAATGAATGGAGATATCACAAAGAAAAAGATATACGGGATATTTTACTGAAGATGTTAAATTAAATAATGATTACCCATAATGTGCCATGGTAGCTTCACAAGAAAGGAAATTCAGTTGTGCGTCTGAAGCTCCATGTCAGCACAAAAATTATTCTAACATGACAGTGATCTTCGACTGATTGTAGTACTCTGCTGACACCTGACCAGACAAAACTCTTGAGGTAACTTCAAAGGGAATTTCATTTAATGGAACTTGTCTCAATGTTTATGATTCTCTGGTACCTCTGAAACATTATTATTATGTTTTACTGGAAACCAAAATTCATGTAAAAATGTTAATTTCATTGTAACATTAAGACAGGAAGAACTGGGAAGTGCCATCTGCATAATTGTATGATGAAAGCATCACACTCCTTTTTTTGGGGGAGGAATACCTCTTTGATTCAACTACTTATATCAGCCCAAGCTTCAGGAGCTGCATTAGTCCAAGCGAGTCAAGTTTTGAATGGAGGGACAGTGGAACTGGTGACCTGGAAGGAGAGATATGCACATAGGCAGAGCGCACTGGAGAGGTACACAAGAGGCCGTCACAGTTCAGGCTACAGGACGGTTTCCCAGCAGGGAACCCCATGTCTGGGCCATGCTCTGTACTGATGAGATGATACTGAGATGAGAAATTGCGGGATTTGGCTTTATGAAAGCAGAAGAGCTGCTCCTGTCTTCCGCAGGGTACCCCAGAGACAGACAAAACTGCGGTACTGTGGTGCATTTGGGAGATCCAGCTGTAGTTTCCATTGCCTTAGTGCTGACATAAGAGGCAGATGGTGGAAGATGCTGTTTCTTCACCTCTGATGGTCGTACGAAACTACCACTGAGGCGATTTGTAGTTATACGCCTAAGGACAGAACAGAGAGAAATTACGGGAGGTTTTGAGCAGGTTGTATCTCCTCAAAAGCTCAGTGTAACTCCGTGTGCTGAAGGTAAGTGGGTCCTGCAGCCAAAGCGTGCTCCTTGAGCTAACAGGCCTGTGAGGACTCCTCAAACAAAAAGTCATGGAAGATTTCTTAACTGCAGAATCCTACCAGTTGTCCTAGTACTTAACCGTACTCCTGGCCACTGCAAATCACACCAAGCTCTCCTTGTCCTTACCAATGGCTTTATTTACCTAAAGCCAACATCCAGGACTGAACACACGTTCCACCAGAACCTGCCTGTCGAGTCCTCCTGGCGAGGTCCCTGCGGACCCATCACAGGTGTTGGGCAAGACGCAGTCGTTCAACGGCGTGATTCAACAGCAGGGGTAGGCTGACTCAAAGTCAGTCTCTTGAATTAAGAGATCCTGTGCAGTGCCCTAGGGAACACTCCCATTCCCAGAAGCTGCTAAGCCAAACGCAGCTTCTGCCATGCCCTGCCTGTGCTGACGTGCCCGCCAGCGGCAGCACCTTGGGAAAGAAAGAATTAAATCGGCGAAGCCGTTGGACCAAATGAGCATCAAATCCCTTTCACAGAATACTCAGTAAAGAGGCCTAAACCATAGCTCATGCCCCCCGCTGCAAGCTCACGCTGCCGGGCGAATAGTTTAGATGAGCAGCATGCGCGGCTTCAAACGAGCTCTCGTGCGTAAAGAGCCAAGCACAGAGACGCGGCCCCTCGGGCAGCGCTGGTCTGCGCAAACTCAGCCGCACCATCGGTGCTGGACCAACATCTCGCCGGTGCAAAGGCAGCAGGTAACGCTTTCACCACGCTCCAGCCTCTGCAGCTCTTGCTCACAAAGACAGCAGGGTTCAAGTTCCACGCGAGGCAAGAACACTTCCTAGCGAGCACACGCACCTACAGAAGCCTATGGCTTCTCAGCTTCTGTGTATCACGCTGGGTACCCACTTTATTCTGTTAAAAATTAATGCTCAGGTGAAACTAATAATTTTACAGCTGGTAATAGAAATATGGACGGAAGTACTATAAATATTATTTTCACGTGGCATGTAATTTTTGCTTTGCTGCTTCTCTTTCCTTTCAGTTCTCCTCCATAAAACTATCGTAATAATAAATAAAATAAAGGAGAAATAGTAAAATAGCAAAATAAAATAACTTAAAACCAAATAAGCCAACCCAAAACCTTCTAGTGACAGAAATACTCTCAGACGTGGCAAGATATGCAAATTTAATTTGCTTCATAGAAGGGGATGTTACTAGATGAGTGCTTCAAAAGCTGACCCACAGCGTTATCTTGACTAAATAGCTGTTTGAAGCTATGAGTAGCTAGATGGGAGCAGCTGTCCTCAAGATGGTCTAAATACCTCACACTGTGTTCTTTAAGGAAATTACTCAGAGTACCGTGTTAGGATTCATGGGGTTCTCCGCTCAATTTGATCATCCATAGAAGCTCACAAGATCACAGGCCGGATTCATCAAAGCAAGGGATAAAAGAGATTTTCCTTTCTACAGCTTGGATGTGGAGCTATCTAACATTAAACAATATTTTAATAAATTTAGTCTTCATTTCATTAACAGTTTTGCATTTCGTAGTGGATGGGTGGATGACTGTCAAAGCGAGTGTGATATGAAAAGCTATGTACTTGTTTATACATAATTTTCAGTTTTATACTGGAACTTTTGTGCTATTACCTGGTAGGAAATGCTGTTAATTTGTGAGTGTCCTAATATAATAATAATAATAATAATAATAATAATAATAATAATAATAATAATAATAATAGGACCTTTTAATACTGATTTTTTTCCATACCTGTTGTAATTTGCACAAGATGATAAGCTGCTGTTTGGGCTTTTAAATTAGTAAAAGGACAAGATTACTCTAATTAAAGCTGGTTTTAGGATTCTGTCATATCGGTTTATGAGGACCTATGATTGTTTAGACTGAGGGAACTGAAAATGTGAAGGAAAATCATGACTGTCAGAGTTTTAATGGGGATATGGTACAAATAATGAGCTTTGGAGTTAGAGCATACTTGAAAATGTCAGGACCCAATAAAACCTTGGAGTGCCTGCACTGAAGAACAGTCACTTCTTTTTTGGAACCCATTATCTGGGTGACATCTAGAGTTTATTATAAAAGATTATTTACTTGCAGGAGTGACAGCTTTTCTGTGAAAGTAAATTATAGCCTTTGAAAAATTTTTATTCAGCATTGATAGGCTATGTTTATATATGGAATTGCTGCCGGAGTTTCCTTTGGGATTTGTGGTTCAGGTGTGTCCTTCTGCCATTTTCTCCAGAGACTGATTCGCCAGCTAAGCTATTTTGCTCTGTACTTATTCTTCCTTGGACTACAGCATGTTTTGGGATCCCCTAACAACAGTACATTGTTAGAAATACTGACTTGGACAACACAGTCCATGAAGGAGATTGGGGGCATAGCAACTCATATATGCTTTATACTTAGGAAGCATGCTAAATTTTTCTCAATATGAATATAAATGCTAAATACTGAAAGTTCTACAAAGAAAGATATCTTAACCCCCTCCCCACCAAGTAATGTTTTGTTGAAAACTTATCAATATAAGATAATTTTATGATTTTTTTTGGCAGCCCTAGAAGTGACATCAGGACTAATAGTTCTAAACTTGAGATGGAAGATCAAGTTAGAGTATTCCTTTACAGGTACAGAAGATTAAAAAATAAAGAATAATAAGGAAGTAATTTAAAATTTCCTTCCTACTGCTCCTTGCCACTGTATAATCAGACATATATTTACTAATCACTGACTATTCCCCAGTTTACTGGTGCTTAAATGACCATCCGATACGTCAGTATGGTTGATGCCACATTAAAATCCCCTCTGAACGCTCAATTAACAGACATCTAATCTAGAAACTTTTCGGCAAGTGCAACAAGTATCAAGAAGCAGCAATTAATTGTAAATACTTTCAGGCAAATTGTTACTGTTGAAGATATTTGTGTTTCAGTCCACATGACCTTTGAGAAGAATGCTCACCCACATGCATTGCTGCTTCCCAACACACGTAAATTATTCTGTTACAACTACCAGTTAAGTACATTTGTGCGCAGAGACGTCTCTGAGAATAAATGTCTTTTAGCATTTTAAAGAGAAAATGGTGGGTTTCCTCTCCATCAGAGGAAAACATTCCTGATTGTTTATCTAACTGAGATAGAGCATTATTGTGGAAGACGGGAGAGCAAGATACGACTTTGCTTAAGACATCTCAGTACTATCTATGTCCACTTCTTTCCAGAAGCAAGGCTTAATCCACAACGAGAACTAGGTATGCAAATGGCATTAGCACCTTCATTCAACGCTTACACACTCATAAGAACATATGAAAGGCTAAATTGGGATGAACCAGAGTCGTTTGCTCTGGTAGCCTTTCTGAAACAGAGCTCATGGGTGGATGCCTATGGAAGGGTGTGTGAAACAATATATATTTAAGTATCCAGGATGGGGGAGGGGGGAAGACAAGAGAGAAAACACACAATAAATGTCATCATCTCCTCTGTCTTTTGATAAACTAAAAGCAAGTGGAGGATTTTATTCTCTGGCAAACACGATGGTTATGGTAAACATTCTTTTTTCAACTTGCTCAGACAACTGATGGTTTGAAATCAAAACCGTGTTGTGGGGGTGCTACTTTAAAGCTTAGAAAGAGAGTAATCATTAAAAATAACAAATTTAGAATAAATGTCTTTAAAGGCATTGTACTATAATAGAAGATCTCTTTCACCAGTCAAGCTATTTTCCCTCAGAATACTTAGCTGACACTGTTGCTACTGGATAAGTCTAGAAACAGTACGTAATATCATAAAACCTCTTTTTTAGTATCCTGTCGTGGTTTAACCCCAGGGTTTAACTGCCACAGTGGGATGGGGGAAAGATTTGGAAGGCTAACAGTGAGAAATCTCATGGTTTGAGATAAAGACAGGTTAATAGGGAAAACAAAAGCCGTGCACGCAAGCAAAGCAAAACAAGGAATCCATTCACCACTCCCCATGGGCAGGCAGGTGTTCAGCCATCTCCAGGAGACCAGGGCTCCACCATGTGTAATGGTTACTTGGGAACACAGATGCCGTAACTCCGAACGTCCCTCCCTCTTCCTTCTTCACCCCAGCTTTATATGCTGAGCCTGTCATCGTATGGTAGGGAACATCCCTGTGGCCAGCCTGGGTCAGCTGTCCTGGCCGTGTCCCCTCCCAGCTCCCCGGGCACCCCCAGCCTGCTCGCTGGCAGCCCAGCACGAGAAGCTGGGCAGTCCTTGACTGCTCAGCACCAACCCAAAAGATCAGCACGTTATCAACGTTTTCTCATCCCAAATCCAAGACACAGCCTCACACTAGCTTCTGTGAGGAAAAACAACTCTATTCCCAGTTGAAACCAGGACATACCCACAAACTATTAATTCTGGCCTATCCTGGGCGTTTTCTTGCATTTTTTTCTTTGAATTGTACCTTGAACACTAGTTTAACCAAAAGGTTTTTTGCTTAATATCTGTATACAAGGCACACATTTCACTGCGCTCTTAAAGTTCATCAGCTTACTGCCAAATAAACTTTATTTTAATATTCAGCTTACTGCACTTAGTATCTAGCTTTTGAATTAAGCACCGGTTTTATGGCTGCAACCATTTAAAGGGCTAAATGTGCGCTCCTATTCCCTTCCTCACAATTTTCATTTTTCTTTCTTGCATTAAACAGAATTGCCTTCTATAAAGAGTTTTGCTAGCATAACTTCCTTAGTGTCTGCAGTATTGCATAGCATAAGGCCTCATTTACATAGAAGAAGTAAATTTCCCTTCTTTATTTGCTTTCGAAGCCAGTGGGAGCTATGTCCATATACCTGATGACATTATTTAGTTATTAGATATTAAAGCAGAGAGTTGTGGGAAAAGCAACAAACACGCTGTGAAATTATGAGGCTTCTCAGAGAAGTCACAGCAGCCATTTTCAGCGATTGAGAGATATTGGAGAGATTATTCTTCAGGGATCACGGATGATTTACAGCTGGAGTATAAAAGGAATAGGTGAAAACTGTTCTTTTCACCTCAGCCTCTGCCTAGCCAGGAATCCCCATGTTTTCTTCAAATACCTGTGTAGTTCATCCATACCCTTCTGCTGTTCACTCCATGCCAACGCTTAGCGGAAGGAGGCAGGACCAACCAACGAGAGCTCGGAGCAGGTATTTCCTGGCTATGAGCTGATTACAATGCAGCACACAAAGGTATCAGGGAGTTTTGGTAAAGGTGTTTACCAAATACATTTTCTACTTAGCAAACACCTTTTATATCTTCCTGAGTTCCACGGAGGTATCGCAGTCTGGTGGGTTGACCCTGGCTGGACACTAGGTCCCACCAAAGCCGCTCTGTCACTCCCCTTCTCATCTGGGCAGGGGAGAGAAAATGTAGTGACAGGTTTGTGGGTTGAGATAAGGACAGGGAGAGATCACCCACCAATTACCGTGACGGGCAAAATAGACTCGACCTAAGGAAAATTAATTTAATTCATTACCAATCCAATTGGAGCAGGATAACGAGAAAATAAAATCAAATCTTCAAACACCTTCCCCTCACCCCTCCCTTCTTCCCAGGCTCAACTTTACTCCTGAATTTCTCTCCCTCCTCCCTGCTGAGCAGCGCAGGGGGTCGGGGAATGGGGGTTGTGGTCAGTTCATCACATGCTGTCTCTGCTGCTCCTTCCTCCTCAGGGGAGGACTCCTCACACTCTGCCCTGCTCCAGCCTGGGTCCCCCCACGGGTGCCGTCCTTCAGGAACAGGCTGCTCCAGCCTGGGTCCCCCCACGGGTGCCGTCCTTCAGGAACAGGCTGCTCCAGCCTGGCCCCCGCGGGGTCCCAGGTCCTGCCAGCAAGCCTGCTCCAGCCGGGGCTCCTCTCTCTCCCCACGGGGCCACAGGCCCTGCCAGGAGCCGGCCCCAGCGCGGGCTGCCCACGGGGTCACGGCCTCCTTCGGGCATCCCCCTGCTCCGGCCTGGGGCCCTCCCCGGCTGCGGGTGCAGATCTGCTCCCCCGTGGAGCTCCATGGCTGCAGGGGCACAGCCGGCCTCACCGGGGGTTTCCCAGGGGCTGCCGGGGAACCTCTGCTCCGGTGCCTGGAGCCCTCCTGCCCCTCCTGCTGCTCTGGGCTGGGGGCTGCAGGGCTGTTCTCCCCCATGTTCTCACTCCTCTCTCCAGCTGCAATTGCGCAGGTTTTCTCCCCCCTCCTTAACCACATTACCCCAGACGCGCTGCCACCATCACTGATGGGCTCGGCCTTGGCCTTGGCCTTGGCCAGCGGGGGGTCTGTCTTGTAGCCGGCTGGCGCTGGCTCTGTCAGACATGGGGGAAGCTTCTGGCAGCTTCTCACAGAAGCCACCCCTGTAGCTCTCTGCTATCAAAACCTTGCCACGCAAAGCCCATACACACGGTGATGGTAGATTCCTCAAGCAGGTGAGGACAAAAGACTAGGGATCCATTTTCTGGAAATTTTATTTAAAAGCCCCATTGTGTCGCTCCTAGAATGAAAGCCTGGAGCTAACATGGGCACCACAAATACTAGACAAGAATCACAGTACCTCCATCTCCCACTGTGTCAAATAAATCTCAGTCTCTTTTTTTCTATCAAGTCTGGAGAAAATACCAAGAGATGAAAAGGTGTAGAGAAAGCAGATCCTTGGCTTTCAGTTTCAGAACAGAGCATGCCGGGCTGAATTTGAAAGGAGTACAGTGGTGTTACACCCATGCCGTGTGGTCTCCATGGGCTGTGTCTCAGCCACTATCAGCCTGCTGGCCGCAGCATTAGTTCCCCTAGAACCCACTAGGTCTTCTCCTGATCCCTCCTTCCCCATCTGTTAGAGACACATGTATTTTCTTCTAAGAAAAGCAATGCGTGAGTTACGGTTTGTCACTACAGTTGAACTGTAATTCATTAGTTTTCTGTTGCATTCATACAGCACCATCAATTTAGAGAGGGCACCATGGACACCATCTAATGTTTCAACCGAGTTTTGAGTGAGTTTCTTCATTCCCAACTCACTCTTTGAGCTATGCTGCCTCTCTAGTCTCTCTCTCTCTCATAAAGATTTTAGTACAAAATGCTGACACAAGGAATGTCTTTGGAAGAGATTAATCAGGCATGAAAAGGAGTATAGCAACAGGTATAGATGGATCCTTCTGTAGCTATTGCTATTACACTAACATTATTAGATGTCGAGTGTCTTCAAAGATCCCATCATTAGAAAGTCTGGATCTTCATTTGTTTTTTTGCTGTTTTCCAAGTAAACTATGAAGAAAGCCTGCAAGTTGTTAGTATAATGGAGACTACTAGATGTTCCTCTAGGAAAGGAAGATCTTATAACTTGAATGAAAGTCAGGAAAGAATAAAAGTTAAAAGACAGGTCAAACACATTCAAAAACAGGACAGAAGGGGAACTGCACCCAGCACAGCACTTCAGAACAACAGGTAGAGACCGTCTGGGGTACAGGGAACTCTACAAAGAGACGACGGAGAGGCGAAGAAGCAAGGAGTATTTTCTGCATGTTGCTACTTACAGAAAATGGTACTTCAGAAATAAAACTTTTACCATTGTCTGTGGTTCATCTTTCTAAGATGCTGAAGGATGTATTTTTAAGGCTAGATTACAAAGGCAAAGGCCATAGGGGAGGTAGACTAAACATGTACTTTGGTGAGGAAGGACTATGGGTTTGTGCCTTTTTCTTGACTGGCTTTGGTGTACCACGCCTGGTGATTCCCAGTGGAAATTTTTCAGTGTACATTTATATGTGCTCTGCCATGTATGTGGCAATATAATATGGATTTCGTGTATTTAGTAAGGTGTTAGTGCAAACTGTAACCTGAGTTGGGGATCTTATCAAACTTCTGTTGCAGGCTGGCTATTTTCGCAAGTTTTGTAGAAGCTTAATTATCTTTAGGACTTTAACCTTTATATCAAATTCTGGGACAACAGACAGACTGACATGCGCGTGAACAGTATATTGACAGTGTGATAGAATATAAACTTTGTTTCTGGAGGAAACAAAGAATCAGTCTCATATGGTACAAATATTCCAAATAAACTACAAATCCACTGACCCAAAACACCCTTCTAATGGTCAATTAATTTTATGCATGTTTAATAACTTTATTCCTATTCTTATTATGGAATCTTATTAATTAGTTTTCTAATAGTCTGTTATTAATGTGAATTCTATGTAACAACTTACTCCTCCTCTCACAGTTTGAATTGATTTGTGCTTTCTTTTGTGCTGCTTTCTTACGTAAACTATTGACGAATGCTTTCTGACCTACCTTCTGGTCTTCCTCCACAGCCTGAAGGCTTTAGGTTACTGAGCCATACTTGGTAGCTCTGGAAACTGCAATTGCTCTCGCTTACGTCATGATGCTGCTTAAACAGTCCTGTTGCTGCAAGAGACCGCTTTTATTGCCCGATGAGTCAAGTGCTTAGATCATCATGGTTATGAAACCACATTGTATAATGACTGGACAAGTAGCTTATATTTACTCTGACTGGGCTGTAATATGCAGAATGCCAAAGTACATTGTCCTCCTCATGGCCTTATTTATTTTGCTTCGTAAAATATTGAAGCGCACAAAGGATTCTGCCAAAAGCAACTCTTCTCTTCTCCTAAGGGGTTCTCCTTGGATTTCTTATAAAGACTGTGGACAGACGTTGAGTGAACTCAGTGGGTCAGGCCCCAATAAACAGCAATACAGTAGAGGAATGAACATTTATTTTTCCTCAAGGCATCTTGAAAGAATTATTTTTCAAGAACAAAAGACACAAACACATAGTATTTAGTGCCTTGATTATCAAAGGCTTGTGATCAGAGGAAATATGATTAAGTAACTGAGGAAACCACCTCAGAAAAAGCCCACAGTAAAAAAGATCTATTGAAACAACATTTTATGGACATTTGCTGTGTGCACTTATGGCACTATATCAATAAAATAATAACCTAGAAGGAGCTGTCCCCCATTTGCAAGAAATATAGACAGTGTTCTAAAGAGACTTGTGTGTATAATAAAAGATAATGTGTGATGGCACACAATATATTGAACAGAAAGGCTGAAAATAAATCCTGATACCCTTATTTTACTTTTCAGCATTCGTCTGCACATTTCTGAATATTATTAAAACGGGGTATCAAATTGTATTTATTTCTCTACAAGCCAGCTGGACTAGTAATGAAATTCACATCCTCTTCTTTTCCCAACTGTTCCTACAAATGGCATGAGAAGGAGATATGGGTATGTCTGATGTACTTTGCCTTGAAGTACACTGAGCTTCAGTGCTGTGACTGGGCCTCCTGGGTCTCTGGAAGGACATACACCATAACAATAGAAAAGCCCAGCAGATGCCCAGGAGTAGAGTTTCTTCTCTTCAGCGTAATGATATGGCCTACCGGTCAAGGCGCTGCTGATATGGCTGGGACTCGTCTTTACATCTCTGCTTTCAGGGCAGGGTTTGTGAATGAGGTTTTGCATGCAGCTACGTTTCTCTCTTGGTTTTATTATCTCAGGGTTAAAACTCACATCTGTCATTTCCATGTTGAGTAGGAACTACTGAAAGCTCCTTGTCTGTGTCATACATCAAGAGGGACAGGCTTCCACTCTGGGGAAATCTGGAAGGCAGAATTATCTACCACATCCTGGGGGCCCTTCTAAGTTCTCAGTGAAATTGGTATTTTTACATTACGTGCACTGTCAGGACCTCCGAGAGACTGATTATTTTCTAAAGCGTGAGGTGTTTTTATCTTCTGAATACTTGTTTGGATATAGCAGTTGTGTGATATAGAATAACATTGGCTTTGCTGAAGTGAATATAGACTTACAAAAGCACTAATGAGCCTAAACTTTATCCTATCTTCCCATGTTAAAAGCTTCCAGGCATCTACCTGGTACTTTTCAAGGGATGTTTTTCTGACCCCCGCCATGTGGCAGCTGACCTAAAAAACTACAAAGAAGTAGAACCCAGGTTATGAAGGGGTACTGTGATTTCAAAAAAATGCATCCTGCATATAAGGGACAGCCAGTATCCACAGCCTCCTGTCCTAGCCAGTGAGCAATTTTGCCTTTCTTTGGCTTGAATTTGTGCAGTTTACTGCTTCTGACACTGGGAATTCACTGCCTCACCTGCAAAAATCATCTTCTGGTGTAGATTTCTCCCATGCTGGACATGGGAGGCCAAGCAGCATAACAAATTCGGAAGGAGAAAAAAAACCTTAAAATGGAAAGCATCCTGCTGCATATTGGATTAATGTGCTGTCAAGAACTGTATGTGTCACTGCATCAGAAACAGAGAAAATAGAAACACAGTTTTTAAAAAATCAGCCTGTGGTATTTTCCTTTTTCTAACTTTACTGCAGGCTCTTCAGTCATGGAGAGCTGATCAGTCTGTTTTTCATATTTCCATTTTTGCTGGAAGATCAGTATGTGTGAACCTTCTTCCAGTGCAGGAAACTTAAAATGGGCTTCCAGCAAAGCACGATATTGTTCTTGCTTGGCCATGCAGGGAGTCACTGATGGAAAAAAATGAAAGCTGCCCGGGCCTCTGAAGTGTCACCACTCTTCGTTACAACAGATTGGTCTGTCAACAAACTAAAAGTCATGATACAGCCATAGGAAAACTCCACCAGTTTCTGGAGGCATAAATCAAGTGCCCGGATATGTAGATACAATGATAGCTCTAATTTTGAAGTCTGGGCTACTCTGTGTCTCCATCCCCTTGAATTTAAGGGGAATGGCACAATAAAGAGAGAAGCGCACTCCTCACGGGAGGCATCCAGCCACTTATATCGACAAGTCAAAAGCCCCTTCTCAAAAGGGGACCAAGGATGGAAAAATCCCATAGCGTTGGGATGGTGGCTGGTTGAATACCATGTGGTCAGTCTCCAAAAATCTAAAAAAATATGCTAGCCCAACCTCTGTGTGCTTCTGGAAACATTATGCTGATCTGGCTGACCTGCTGCTTCACACCCCTACCTTCTGCAAATAAGATTATGTGCAGCCCAGTTAAAGCTGAAAGCCTCAGATTTCAGTCTTTTTTTTTTTTTTTTGAAACCTGATTTGAAAATGTGATTAATATTTTCTTTTAAAGGACAGAGGCTATATTTTTTCACACTTAAACTCACAGAAGACCCGCTTTTTTTTTTTTCCCAAACAGTAATAATAATTAATAACATCTCTTCAGGCAGAAAACATGCATGGAAAATCTTTATGATAAACGTTTAGAAGGTTATTAGCACGATAAAACAGGGGAATATGACTGAAATATTTTCAGCCCTTACATAGTGCTATTGAATACATCCTACTATCCGTCTTTGTATTTCTTCATATGCACAGACTTATAAGACATAACAATTCTTTAGTCATATAAATATGTATATATTATATATATATTTTGTTCATACTACATTTTAAATATTGAAAGCTCTTCCATGAGTTAATATACCTCACTGCATACCAAAATAACTTTTTATCACACTTTTTCACAAGTGCACAATTTTAAAGGTGAAGTAGGTGGAAATACTAACGTTAAGCAACCTCTCAAGAAGTCTTTATCTGTTTTTACCACTGACAAAGCAAGGGATTTAAGCTTCACCTTAACTGACACATAAACACAATTATTTACAACAACATTAAAGAGAGATAGCGGAGAAACCTCTGTAATGCCTTTCAATGATCTGGTGTAGAGTTTAACAACGGAAAAATAATCTGGAACTGGGAAGTTTATTAGTAGAGGTAAAACTGTTGATTCCCTCCTAAGGCTGCTGTCAGCGTATGTAAAGCATAACAAAAAGAGCCCTTCTGAAAAAATAAAAACAGATTCTTCAGCAAGCGCCGAGAGATTACTTGTAGCTACCTATGGCAGCAAATGTTGCCATTTCAAACCGAATGAATTGTTCTTCTACCGCTAGTAAATAATGATTGAATTTTGCACTCACAAAATTTATTTTGTCTTCCAGTATCTGCCTGGAAAGGTTTTTTTCTCTTTCTTAATGATGAAGCTTTAAATACTTTTAAATAATAGAAGGGAGAAAGAATCAAGGCTATGCTTATCTTTTCTAATGCAGAGCTGCAGTACTATACTTACCAACGCTGCCACGGAAACAAACAGAAAATCTGTGGAACAGGGAGATCAAGACTGATCCCTACCAGAAAAGGTAACAAAACCAGTCTTAGCAAAGGTATTTTTGGCAGAGCAGGAATATCCATTTGACTGTATGCTTTTCAGTTGTCTTTTTTTTTTCCTAGTACATTTTTCTTTATCATCATCCACTTAACCTCCAGAGTGTTGTCTTCTGATTCTGCTCTCACTTTTGACCTCATCTTACCCAATTTATGTGTTTTGTTACTTTCCATTACTAGAGATGTTGGTTCAGCATATTCATCATATCCTCAAACCCTACTGAAAGGGTGTGGATGTGCTTAACTGCCACCCACACTGGGAACCAGAAATGAATCAGAGCTAGATGTAGGGGCTAAAACAGTCAGCTTTCAGTCTTTCCAAATGTGCAAAGCAGATATTCCTATCTAAAATTCAGACCATGATACACCTTGCGGCTTAGCGAGAGGTACACGTCTTCAGTCGTTACTGAGATTTCCACATGCAATACCTTGACTGCAAATTTAGAAATTGCTTTTGAAAGTTAATCTTATTTAGCATGAAGAAATGCTATGTTTTAGCACAGATACTGCAGTGAGACAAACAGCTGATTCTGCAGGCAGCACTTTGAAAGTACAGTATTGGCAGTTATAAAAATCTTGTTTTGACTTCTAAAGTGAGAAACTTGCTCTGGACGTCACTGAGAGAGAATAAATACAATAAACCAAGATGTTATTTATATACTGTCACTTCTCTGACCACAGCCACACATTAAAAATGAGACTTCAGGATAAAGAACATCCAAAATACTACATGAAGTGATACATCTACAAAACATTACAAGGAAAAATTGACTTTATTAGAAAGATATGTGCTTTGATCGGTCTTAATGAACTGTACATGAAAAGTATGGATTTCACAGAAATGATGGAAACCACAATGCTGGAGGAATGTAATAATGTGTCAGGCTTTTTGCCATGCACACTCCTCACTTAGCAGAAAAGTAATGACTTCTATGGCTGGAAACTGTTACTTTAAGATTATTATTTCTGAAGTGCTATTAATTACTCCTAATAAAGTTGTTTTACTGTGGACACAAGCAAACCAACCACTTCATTCTCTTCTTTGGTGGGTATATTGCTCCCTGAGCTCTGAAACCTGCAATACAGCTACAGTACAGCATCCCCAGAGTGCCAAGTTAAATGAGTCTTCCCATAAACTTGTACCAATTGATTAATCAGTTTTCTTAATAATCACTTGCTTTCACTATGAACACAATGTTAGAAAACAAGCAGTCTCAGAACACTGGATTAAATTTGCCTCTCTGAGGGCACAAACGTGATGTTTCATATTGCTGGGAAAGCATTTGCTCTGCAAAAAATGTGGATGCTGATATTGCTCTGTCCTACCCTATGTTTTCCAGTAAATGGCAAAATTTAAGTATATCTGCAGCTCCTTGTCAAGAAATACTGCACACTAAAAATATTACTGCACCTCAAATAATCGACCTTCATTTTCAGCTCATATATTGTACACACCAACTAATATTTACCCCAATTTTATTCAAAACCCTTGACCTATTTCTTTTGAATTTCTTGACCTCTTCTCTACCACTGACGTGATCTTTCTCCAGTAGACATCTCCTTAAACTGCAAGGCTAACCGCAGAGTTTGTACCATCACTGACACAATTCTGAAGGGTTGATGTGAGTCTCAGGTCTTCTCATCATTGCCCTGATGGCCACAAAGCAATTTACCCGTGTGCTAACTCTGACTCCATTTTTAGCCAGTACGTGGCATTACTGACCTCCAGACGTGCTTCCACAGCTTTGCAGAGCAGAAGCAGGAACATTCCCAGGGGCCGATGCCCTTATTCCAGAGTTCAGCACCACCGGTGTGAGCAAAATAAAAGCCTTTGGTGAATTCACTCCTAAGATGTTTCTCAACTTCTGGCAAACCTTGTGGCAAAAGCAAAAAGGGTGTTTAACACTGAAAGGCAAGGCTTAAGAAAACAGCTGTTGTCTCTCAAGATAAAGGCTGACAACTGAATCAGTGAAACATAGTTATCTTCTGTTTGGCTTCAAGGTGAGTTCTTCAAGCCTTTCACATAATACATTTTCTTAATTTTAGTCTGACAGTGTCGTGGTTTAGCCATATCACCATTATTCTCGCACCAACTCCAAAGCACAGCGCTATACCAGCTATCGGGAAGAAAAAAACTAACTCCATCCTGGCTGAAACCGGACAGACAGGAAAACTGATCTGCTCTAACAGCACTTCCAGTAAAAGGGAGAATCCTGTTGTCCTCCTTCCTTTACTCCCTTTTTCTTCCTCTCCTGCTTTTGGCTTTATCATTCTTTTTCCATCAGACTGGCTGGACTGCACATCTAAGCCTCTGAGGCAGCTCACCAAACTATCAGAAAACCAACCCAGCAGTATAATCTAACCCATAGCAGATAGAAGTGAATCACTCCCATGTGAAGCTGGTAAGGAAAGTAAAAGACTTGGCTATATCAGCGCGAGAGAATTGCTTTCATTCTTCACGTTTTTATTTATTCTCGTATGTGTGTGTATATATATAATGTTAAAGCAGTTCCTCTATCATAGTCACTTGTCATTGATTGTCCGTCTCACGTTATGATTTCTCCACTTCTTCCAGGAATAGTTCAGAGCACAACTGTTTCACATTTAACAAACCTTCAGGCCCCTCTACGAAAAGCTAACAGCTCCAGGATTCAGTCCAAACAAGCAGGCAGAGGCCCAGGTTTTGTGAAGAAGCTTGAAGGTGGATAGCTTAACCATCACAGAAGCGCAACAAAGAGGTCCTCTTCGTGTTGTTATTGGCTTTTGCCTCATGGAGATCTCCGTAGCTATCAGATAATCTAGCTATCAGATAATCAGTGTCCCTGCTATATATATAAGCATATAATATAAAAGGCCTTAAATTCATCCTGTCATTTTCAGTGAAACAGTAACTGAAACAAAGCTGTTTAGCTGCCCCACTAGCCTGGTTTTGCAGGAAACGGGCACTTTATCATGCTATTTTTGAGCAGGGGATTGTAATAGCAAAACCGAATACCAACAGACAGATGAAACAGAGAAACAGCCTTTTATATGAGTAAAAGCAAGAAGGTTGGGTTCCTGTTGGTCATGTTTACTGCTTCTGTGCTACTTATTTGCATAGATTATTTTCATGGTGGGCATCAAAGAGCGCTGGAAATTCAGGCTCAGATTGCCAACCTTTTCTTTTTTTTTTTCTGTAACATGCAGTATAATTCATACAGCTGTCACTTTTAGTTGCTTGGTGCTGGCCACTCAGACACATGGTGAACAGTAAGAAAAAAAACCTATCGACACAATTCATCAGGAATGTTAGTTTGGTAGAAGAGTTTGGTTGTTTGTTTAATTATTGCTGTTAATTACAACGAGACATCTTTAGATGTAAAGGAGAAGGAAAACCTACAGTCTCATATAATGGCTGAGTACTGTTATGGTATTAAAAGAACTACTCTTTTATCTCTATTTTTTCTCATAAACCCTTGTGTATCAGAGAGGGGAGAAAAATGAACCAAAACACTTCATAGGGCTCAGCCGACAGGAAGGAGTTTAAAGTGCCATAGGCCACTTTTGTAAGAGCATGCCGAAATGTAGCCACAGATATTCCAGGCTACCTCAGGAAAACCTGTTTTTTATCGTTCTGTGGGAAATGATTCCACACCAGGTTATTTCTTTTTTTCAGAGCTTTCCATGGGAGACACTTGACCAGTCACTCTCCATCCCCTGTGCAGAAAAGGAGGACCAGAGGTGCTCAGAGCAGAGAGCTAGAGCTTGGGGGACGACAGGACATGAACTGGACCATGGATGGCACTTCATGGCACGCAGTACCGACAGCTACTGGGTCAATCGTAGAGCTGCAAAAGATTAAAAAAAAAAATCACATCTTATCCACAAATATTTCATTTCCTTGTTGCTGAAAAAAAAGAGGTGTACTATTGATTGACAACAGGTAAGAACAAAGTTAGAAAGTGATCGTTTTATTAATGACACTTTTTTTTCTTTTGCCTTTTAATCTTGGCTGACAAGATTGTTGAAAAATGGTACTTTCAGGTAGGATGTAAGGAGGCTGTAGTCACTGTTTCAGCTCACTTCAGGGGTGAAGGAGCAAATCTGCACAGCAAAATGGTTTGAAACACTGGTCAAAAGTTCTGCAATTAGTAAAGGTGATCAGGTTCTCTTACCCAGATGATTAAATACAGGTTTCAAGCTTAAACTTAGCAGTATTTTATATACTTTTTCAGCTTTGGTGTTTCCGCATACCTCAGAATTATTGAGTATTTACCTAATCCTGGAGGCAGGAAGTGCAACAGGAGGAAAAACAATTTGATCTCATATTTTTACTTTTGATATGGGATGTGACTGGTATTAGATGGACTGTCACAGCAGAAAAGAGCTTAGTACATAAAATGGGTGGAAAGTTCTGGACGCTATCTTACGAACTTCCTTTCAACCTCAGGCAAATCACTGGAGACTGATTTCCCTGTTAGGAATCAGCCATACAAAATTCAGACATGAAGAGTAATTTGAATGTAATTGTCCGTTGCTTGCTCACGTTCCAACCGTTTTTTGATGTTGTTTTCCAATGGTTCAAAATGAGGATATTTGCATTTTCTATTTTATTTGCTTTTAAATAAAACCTATTTGCTAAGTATAACTGCATTTAGAAAACTCAAACTTTAGAAAAAGCCATATTTAAGATTGCCTTTGCCCAATTTGAATTATCTACATGCAGATTTTCATAAGCTATTGCTTTATTTTTTTCACAGCCCAACTTTTATCAGTCTTAGTTAAAGCTGTGACTATGCTGCATTTTTGCAAATGAAAACTTTGCTGTGACAAGATAAGCACTCAGAAAATGAGTTACATCTTTACTCTCAAAAGGCGGTTTAAGTGACTTGCTTTGAATCATAAGGTAATCTTATGACAGATGATGATATAACATACATTTTTAAGTTGACATTACATTACCTTAACTGTAGGAATAAAGCCCACTGAAAAACAGATTGCTGTTTCAATCTTGGTATAGAACTGAAATTATAAACTTGCATGACGAATTGCTGAGCAGTTTAGAACAGAAGATTTCAACTACATCAGAAGGAAAAAGTACTCTCTGAATTTATTATCCAAGTCTTCCATAGAGTTAATGACCTTACAAGAAACATTTTTTGTCAAATGAACAATTTTTGTGCAAAAAAGTTCTACCCAATAATTTTAACTAGTTTGGCCTTTTAGCTCTGAAATCACACATTTATTAATTTTATAGCTTCCACTATCTGAAAAAGTAAGATGACGGTCTTGAAGATAATATGACTAAGTTGACATCCACAACTATTTTCTGGGCATCTGACATCTTACTCACTGTCTGAACATAAAAATGCAGGTTAGGACCATATAGTTCAAGACTTTATTATAATGCCTATAGAAAAGAACCCTGAGTTAAGCTTAAACAGACAGCTTTATTTATGGTATTTCCCAATTTTAAGTTGTGCTTTTTCAACATGAATATCTTAATGTAGTTTTTGTTTCCTGTGAAAAAGTAAAAAAAAACCCCATCTCTTTAAAGCTTCCCTTTCTACTTAAATGTAAGAGCCTGCTTTCTCCTTTATCTCCGAAAGGAAAGAACTGATGCATTAATGAGGAATTATTAGTAATATGGTAATATGTATAATTCTGTAATACAAAGAAATTATAGGCTTTTATAATAACACTTTTTGTGCCATTGATCACAATTAATAATCAACATTTGTTGAACAATATAAACTTGATAAGCTCACTGATACACGCTAATGGCTTAAAAATACATTGGATGTATGGCAATGGCATTGCTTGCTATTGATATATCAGTATTGGTATATCATCACAAATGTTCCCCCAAGTTCTCATTTGGATTAGGTAATGAGCAATGTGGTAGATAGATAGTAAGAAATTTTAATTAGCTAGACTGTGTTGAGAACAATTGACTGACTTGGACTTAATGGCTAACACATTCAGCCGCTGTTACGCTACTATAAACTAGAAAGTAAGGATTACGTGGGAGACTGGAAATACCTCTGAGTATTTTCTTGAGGAATTTATTTCTTGTTAATGTAAACAGGTCAACTCCAGTCTTATCTCCAGAACTCCATGGATCACATGCAGTAAAGGATAATGCATATCATCTGGACCACTCATGTTACCGGCCTTGCTTATGGCAGACACATTAAAAAAATATAGAGAAAATTAAAATAAAAAAAAAAAATTAAAAATTTTAAAAAATATTAAAAAGAAATAGGATACAGAAATAGGATAATTAGTTGGGCTACAAGGAGTTGTGGCTAAAGCTACCTTATTGCACAAATTAATTATTAGTAATGAAGGAATGATTAATAGGAAAGTACGGGAACGTAAGTGTTGCTGCTCTGGCTTGTTTCACAAGACTTTGAGTTAGATAACGCTAAAAAGTTCAATAGTTTTAGCTATCTGCAAAGACCAGCATGCTTATTTCTATTTGTAACTTCTGTCAAATTAAGTTCTTCTAAAAAAAATTCTAAAAGGAAATGACTTCCAGAGCTTCTTTGGGCTCCTGACTTACAGGAAGGCTTTTAAAAGGCTAATTACCTGCATTTCTGTAATTTCCTAAAATAGCTTACCAATTTCAGGGAAAGACATACACAGGACAAAGCACTTTCTTTGCTGCATTAGGCACAGGATAGATATCTATTAGATCTAATAGAAATTAGATGAGTTGTGTATTTCCTACTTGTATGGTTCCTAAATCTTACAGTTAAGATTTTGATTTAAACTTCAAAATGTTACAGCTTCTGAAAGAAAGACACTATGACTAGCAACTGACTTTAATGGGGCTTAAGCGTGTTCGAAAGGCTTTCTTGAGTAAGCTCAGGGACTCAAGACTTCTTGCTACTTGAAAGCTCAGCAGGGCTTAATTCTCCTAGCCTTTCATTGTCACCTTATTTCTCTTAGAAATCCCAGCACATCAGTGTAATTAATTGTGTAAAGGAATACTATCAATGTAAAGATAGCGGTACTGGGCCAAAAGCAATGACTGTATTTCACGCGTTCCCCAGAAGTGACTATCCACCACCACAAGAACAAAGAGAATGAGGCCAGTGAAAATCTCTCATTTCCACTTCAAATGAGAGTTAGCTATAAAGAACAACTTTAGCCTGCAGTTTCATTCCTACTTTTAAAATTGATCAAGGAGAGTTCTGTTAAAATACTGTACAATGTTATTAGCAATATTAATAGGAAATAATTATGAAGAGAAATGATACCTTTTCTTAAACAGGTCCTGATATAAAGTGCCCGTACTGCTAATGTAAAAGCTTAACCTTCTTGGTATTCAGTGCTACATTAAAAGAATTTTTATTAACTAATTCAAGAAAGAAATATGATGAATGTCTCCTTCCAAACTCTATCCCTATCTTTCGTTACAGTAGTATCTGGTAATAGAAAGTGCTTCTGGCAATACTTATCTGCATATAATGCATAAAATTTTTAAGATATAAAAAGGTCTGTATGGAGGACAGCTACTTGATCCATACCAAGAATATCATAACATTTGCTGCTTCAATTTAAAACTAAACCTAGTAGTTCTTCTACTTCTTTTGATCTTATAATCAGGAACTTATAATATATGGGACAAATTCTCAGCAGAGGAAATTGTCATAGCTCCACTGACTTCGACAGCAATTTATATCATCTGCCAATCTGACCCTGTATTTTTAATCTGTCATCACAGTCTCAGAAATTTGCATCTCAGAATTCTTTTTATCACTTTTGACTTCTTTTTACAATTAAATGTAAAATAAACAATTTCATTTAGTTGACATTTATGTAACTGAAACCTCCAAGCTGTCGACTTCCCAAGTGTTCTTACAATTTCTTGATGAATAGGTTGTCAACACAGATATCATAATAGCATGCTAGTAGAGCAAATGTCTTTTTTGCCATGCTATTTACTTTCCAGTCTATAGGAGTTTCCTCCAGCCACTATCAGGATCAAAGCTCTCTTGGCGTAGGTAACAATCGTATATTTGTGATCTAAAGAGCGTACAGTTTAAGAAATGCAATGGGTGGAATGTTGTTTGTATGAATTATGAATTGCAGCATTAGCCATCTGCAGCCTGGTAACAAACAACTCCAGAAAACAAGTCTTGGCATAGACTTAAATTTCTTATGTTAAACAGAAACTTTGGGAGCTAGACAGGGTTGAGGCAGCATCAAAGAACAGATGCTTTCTGATAGCTGGCTATAGCTCTAGTTCAGGAACATATTTAAACAGAGATATGCTTAAGGGCTTTGCTGCATAGGGATGGATGTAAAGCTGTGCTTAGGGCTAAACATTGGCTGAAGTGTCCTGTTAAATTGTGTGTCTAAGAGCAAGATCTCTTCCACAGCTGTGTTCTTTAAGGCTGCTCTAGTGACTGGTTCTGGGATATCTTCTGTTTTGATTATCTGTCCATTATCCATCAGGATGGGAACCTCCATCACGTAGGAAATCAAAATCTTTCGATTTTGCGATACTGCGATTGTGTTGTTATATTTGTTTAAGGTAGACTATCTCTGATTCTGTCAGTACACTAAGATAGAAACCCTAGGTGTAAGACTAGCAAGGTCATTTGCTGCTTCTTTCAAACTACCCTTTATCTGAGAAACAATTGTGCCAACTGTACAGCTTCAGCAAATTCAAAACTGAGCTGCACATTGGCACACCTGAAAACAGCCCATTATTATAGTATTTTACGTTCTTTGTTATGTGCCAAGAGCAGTTAGGTTGGAATCACAATTATTGGTCAATATTAACAGAAATTTTAAATGGTTTAGTGTGTAATCATTCTCCTGAACACTGACCAGTAACACAGCCTGCAGCTATCTCGCATACCTTTGCTAACCCTTTCAGGTCTGAGGGTATGTGAGGGTGAATATCTACTATTGCAGTAGTTTTCACTGAAATTCATCCAAGTTTCATGAATTTGAACTGCACATATCAGTCAGTCTTTTCTGTTTTTCTCATCAGTTCTTGTGACTGACATGCAGAAGGATCATATTTTAGAAGATTCGATTACCAGGTTGCCATTATATATTTCAGTAAAATTTTATTTCATTGTCAACTACAAATTATTTGAGGTGCTTTTCTCATATACTTTTGGAGTAATAATCTAGTATCACCCAGAGACAGCGAAACAGTAGAATACATACAAAACCATGGGAATGTTAAAAACCAGAAATCGTCTTTTGAGAAATTCTGGTATCTGCTTAAGTGATGGTCTTATGAATCCCCTGTCATTCAAAGTGTATTTTTATATGAATGACAGAGAAGTTCTTAGAGAAGCATTTGAGAGCGTATATTTGAAGAGATGGCATTTTTATGCATGCCTGAAAATCCTAGGAATCTACATTTCAGCCTCTCCCCCTAATCATGACTTGGCTGATAAACATAATTTCAGGTAACTTCTGTAACAGAGGTTACCTCCATGCTTGAATATTTCTATTATCGTCAGATCTAGCAACTGATTAAAAAGTCGAAATTCTCCTTTGTGATACAAAGCAAAACTTTTGTTTCAAAACTTAGAAACCTTTGAACATCAGGCTGGGGCAGCCTGAAGACATTAAATTTAAAATGCCTTTCTAGGGGTTTTGGCAAATTTGAGATGGCTGGTAGAAAAGGGTTAATTGTTAGAGCCAGAAAGAGAACTGAAGCTCATCAAGCAGTCAGATCCAGATGCTTCCTACACAAGGAAGAAAAAGGGGCTAGGGAGTAGCGAAGGGAAGAAGCTGCCTTTATCTCAGGAGATGCAGCTGTCATGTAAACACTGAGTGTGTAGAGCCATCTGCTTAATGCCTGAAGTCGCATTTGTATCACAGAATGGAAGAACCTTAATTTGAGAACTGTGTTTGCTCTTTAAAGAAAAAGTAAAGAAGTGGGAACAGCCCTCATTCTTGTAATCTGTGCTTTATGTTACACCATTTAATTTTTAAGCTCCAAAGGAAGGGGAAAAGAAGTAAGAGAGATATATGGCTTCTGTATAAAATATGAAGACTCAGAAGAACAGCATAGTAAAGATGAAAAATGACCCAGGGGAAAAAACAGTAGTGACAATTCCCTGTGCTTAGCAGCGGTTTCCGAAGCTGCATAGAAAACCTCCAGAAAAAGTCAGGCTGCCCAAGCAGTCTGACCACCTGAGATGAGCAGAGGTTAAAGTCGGGAAGCGAAAGGCAGTGTCGTGGTCTCTTCTTAATGCAAGAGCTGGATTTGCATACAGACTACCTTTGCCCGCTTGCCAAAATTAGTTCCAGCCAGGTTCCAACCCCCATACTGGAATACTGCTAGCTGCAAGCCTTATTCCAAATGCTACAGAAGCATCTTCCCTTTGTGGGAAGAACTAATGCATCATTTCTTGGGTAAGATAAGTTAGTGCAGTCATCTGTGGTGCAAATTTAAAATTCGCCAGCTATTCTAAACTAGTTCTGTGTGTTTTTACTTTGCCTTAACAATGTCCATGCAGACAGCTAGGAAGAGCAGTGAGTGCTCTGTAAAGCCCTACTCAAGCTGACTGTGTGCCAACTTTCTGGAGTAGAAAAGTCTGGAGAAGCGATTGTTCTTGTCAAATGCTGGAGAATTCAATATCTTTTAGGGCCACACTAGAGAGAATGATAAATCATCTCTGAAAAAAAGTTTAGAAGTGAAGAAGTTTACTGCTGCGTACTAAAGCATAGTAACATTTTAATGTTGTGTTGAAACCCAGTTTAGAAAAATGCAGTCTCCTCATTTTGCCTCTGCTATGTGAGAAAACCCCAGTATATTTATTACCTTTATTTGAAAGCAAGTTTAAGAAAGATTCCAAATGCTGTGTTAAAACTTATTGATAAAAATCGTATGGTATTGCCTCTGAAACTCACTGGGAACCATTACTAATCCCTGCATTCAAGATATTGCATATTTCAGCCCTCAAATTTAAAGCTGGGCACTAATTGTTGAAAGGCTAATACTCTATCTTGTGCCCTAGCAAAGAATTGAGCTGAGGTGGAGGGGACGGTTATAGTAGAATTATAAGAATATAGCATCCAAAAGCTGGAATAGGAACTGCCAGTAGCTAAAATGTGACATTAACATGTTTCTTTATCGGAAGAGGTAGTTTAGGGAGCCTTCCTGGGGAGCCATTAGGCATTCCTGCAGCATGAAAGTGCTTTTTTTCTGGAAGAATAAGTGGCAGGATAGAAGTAGGGATGTACTGAAAATGCATGTTTACTATAAACAAGTTGTAAAGATGCATAACAAAAGTATCAGCTATTCAAAAGCCATTTGGCTTTTTAAGGCCAGTTCTGCAAAATGTATAGCATTTTAGCAAACTGGTGCTAAATGGCAGATGTAGTCTGATCTAAAACCAAATGCGGTGGCACAGCTCTAGACTGTGTTCTATTATGTTCTCGCAATCACCTTATCGAAGGTCTTTTTAACATGTAATTTTTCCTTCTCTAATAGGTACTTACTTATAATCTTCTCAAGATTTTAAGGATTAGCTCTAGCATGCGTACCTCGGTTGAGGGGAAAGTGTGAAGACTGCTATTAATAGCGTGTACTCTAGCCTGTGACTAGTGACTAATCTAGAAAGTTACTCTAATTTGCTTTGGTGTCCTGTAGTCCCAAGCATCCCCCTCAGAATGGGGATTAAAAAGCAGAATGACAACACTTCAACCTCTCCCCTTCCTTTCTCCTTCCTTCCCAAGATATGCACAAGTACTGTGGTAAAAGATCTTTACACTCATACCTCAATGCAACACACCTCAGGATATCTGAGTTTGGGAATGTTTACAACAGTCCCTGACATCACTGTGATTAGACTAACCACATTCTTTACCCTCATTTGGTAAACCTTGCCCAAAGTTAGCACTTACACGTTTCTTTCAGCTCGCACACACTGACACACCCTTAAACTAGCTGGTGTAGCTGCTCATTGAATTTTGTTGCTACAGTTGAAAAGTCCCTTACATTCATCTGAAAGAGAACAAATATTTCATGCAGAATGTTATACAATTAGTGTCGTGGGTCTCTGTGTTAGATGTCTTCTGTTGTAGGCAATGACACTATATCCCTCCACAAAGCAAATGAACAAGCTCCAGCCTAAGGCCAGCAATGGTTTCTGCTCCTACTATTTGTAATAGAAAGGCTAGCACAGAAACTCAGTGCTCAGATATTTGGAAAGTATCTAATTTTCAGCCTAAATGCACTCTTGGCTAGTATATAACTGTTCATTCACCTGCTAATGTTGTCTTTCACACAGTTTGATTCCCATTGCGACAGCTTTGCTCCTAATACATGTGGAAAGCAACAATATTCTTTCAACTTTCAAACTATGAGGCTACATATGTCAAGCTTTCTCAGTCTCCTTCCATAACTTAGGACACCTATTCTTATTTTAGTAGCACTTCTTCACCACTGCACTTTGTACTTTTAGAATTCATCCAGCACTTCCCAGGCAACATCACCCTCGTTTTCTGGGGGTGATAGTCAGCCTTCCTGTGTCTTGACAGTTTTGAACCACCGAGTCGTTTCATTGCCATTCTCCTCCTTTTCCTGCTTGAGTTACCAATGAAAATTTTCCCTCAGATTGGTTCACAAGTCTGAGCCTTGGGAAACTCCACTGTTAATCTCCTTTCTGCCCAATGCTTTGCATTCCAATCCAATCCACCGTCGTGTCTCTCTCTTGTGGAACCTTACTCGGTTAACAGTTCTTTCACTTCTTCCATCCCTCCAGTTAGTCTAAGACTTATGAATACTTAATCACCTCCCACGTGTTGTTTCACAAAATTTTGTGAAGCACAGATATATCTAATGCACTGGCATTGTTCTTAAACCTAACAAAATTTGTGTTTTAGTATAAAAATCAGTCTGTCGACAGAAGATTGAGACCAGCCAGGTAAATAGGCCTACACTTACAGGACACATGTGAAGGTAACTTTAATAATGAGAGTGAGAGAAGAATTTGGTGCTTTCTCAGTTATGTCTTTTTGTGTGTTTGTTCTTGGGGGTTTTTTTTCTCCTTACCCTAATATATTAAAACTATCTACTTTCGCAGATATAGACACCTGGTTAGAAACTTTACTCTGCCCTACACTTTAAATAATGCAATTAGTTTTCCTGGGTAGGGCCTAATTAATAAGTACGCTGGTCTGCTAGTTTATATCCAGCCTCCTGGCAAACAGAGCTACCTCTTCAGAGGGCTGCCAAATTCAGGTATGCTTAAACAACAAAATGAAAGGATGGTTGCTAAAGAGAGAGGAAAGTGCAAGAGTGAGAGTGAATAACACATGGACTGTCACGTGTATTTCTGTTTTGTGGTTGCTTATTTCTTGTCTGCTATGCATGTGTGTAAATCTACTTTCAGAAGATTACTGCTTTATAAAGGCAGTATAACTTCAGAGCCATTTGTATTTTTAGTAGTAGTTTATATTCCCATTGTACCTGTGTTATTCTGTAACTTATTTGAAAGCAACTGTTGTTGTAAAGAAACTTGTGATTTTTCTCAGTTATAGTTAGAATTTTGGCATCACTAACCTTAAGTGTTGGATTCTTTTCATAATGTAGCCTAATGATTTTCCTTTGAAGGCTTGTGATCCCTTATTTTAAAGTAACTAGATTTATATTTTATTACAGAACTTGGTTTGTTGGCAGATTTAGTCAAATGTTCTGAGTGTACCTTTGATGGGTTGAACAGGATAAAAGAGTTTCATAGCTGTCTTTGTAGAGGATAAAGGGCAGAGGCTCAGTTTCATTTTTATTCATAAGGTTTCAGTGATGAGAAATGAGGTTCTAATTCCGCAACTGGTGCGAGCAGGGGGGAAGCATTTTGCTTGTGGAGTTTCTCACTGAAATCTGTGACCAGCTCAGAGCAATGACAAAAAATGAGCTTTTCCACAGCTTCCCAATTGTCTTTTTTTTTACGTTATAGACAAACCCCTAATGCTTCCCATAATACAGTAGCTGCTGACTTTGAGGTATGAATGGAACATCATAAAAATATAGAATAAATATTGTTGAAAAATAAAACCTGAAAAATCTGGAGAATATACAGAGATGTCAATGAAAGTTTTCTCTCACTTAGGCCTGTGCAGTTAGAACTTGTGTCTCAACATTCTTCCCTAATGGATGTGAAGCAATTGCGCATAGTTCATGTGCTGCACAGCTGAATTACCACTGGAGTAAGAAATGCTCTGCACTGGAAGTCTGAAAAATGGCAGCATTTGGTAGAAACAGCTTTCACCTTGTATCCTTGTCCCAGGATTTCCCACCAGAAATGGGGAAGTGGGATGATTACTTGTGGGTTTCATAAGCAGAGTACGGATGTTGTGCACTGGTTCTGAGCTGAAAAAAACTTCTCAGGTAGATGTCAACATTTAGGAGTTGTTCAGTGCATTATTTTACGCTCTGACTGTGACCCAGGGAAAACATTCTCACAGCTGTTGAGTATTTCCTAATGTTTTTGAGTCTAAAGCCCTATGGATTTCTTTGTTCGCCATTTGCTAAACTTACATTAGGCTGCACCATTTGTATCGAACTTGCATTTTTCTAGGAAAATCCTGCTAAAAATGCTGTTTCAGTAACGAACATCAGTGTCTTAACTGGATTTACATGGCAAAGTTTTGGTGGGGGCAGCAGAGAGGCTGCAGGGTTGGCCTCTAGGCAAGGTTTGTGGCTATTCAATGCTGAATGCAGCTGGTCCCAGCCAACTCTAAAGTGGACACAGCTGAGCTCACTAGCAAAGGTGGTGGTGCCTCTGTGAAAATGCATTTAAGAAAGGGCAGAAAACAGCAGTCAGGGAGAGGAGGAGAGATTATAAAGTTTGGATGAAGGTTTTCATGTTGAAGAAGGCAAGCCCACCTATCCGGGGGGGACTCTAGGTGGTGAATAAGCTCACCCCAGAGCAGGTATTTCCCCAAAGGAACTGCAGCCTGCGGATGAGCCCACACTGGAACAGGTATGCCCCTGGGTTGAAGCTGAGTCTGTGAAAGGGGGTGGAAAGGTCTTCTTCCGAAGTGTATAGTGTGTTTCTTTTTTTGTTTTTGTTTACCGCTACCCATATGAGTAATGAAATACTTACTGTACTTTGCAGTAAATTAATTTCCCCAAGTTGAGTCCATTTAGCCCATGGCAGTAATTGGTGATTTCCCTGTCTTTGCCAACCCCTGAGCTTTCTTGCTCCTGTTCTTCCTATATTCTACCTCCATCCCACTGAAGAAAGAAACTGAGTGACCAAACACAGCTTTGAGCTTTGCTCTAGTTGTGATTGAGGCCAGCTCAATTCTAGGTCCTGCTGGGCAAAAGCGGAGGCATGCTTTTCATCATCCATCTCTGCTGGAGTAACAGCTGAGCAGCAGTCTCTTAACAGCGCAGTATGCTTCCTCTAACTTAGTTTGGAGCAATATTTGAGTTTCCCTGAAGTCACACAAAAAATATATCCTAGAAATGAAAAGCTATTTCCCATCAGTGAGAGAATCAATATACATAAGGGAAAACATCAAAAAGACTGTAAGTTTTCAGCACCTGTGAATAATTACTCCCTTCCAATTAAATTGGAAATTATTTCAAAATGAAGCCACAAGCTATGAGTTCTGCGATAACCAATAAAACTGCTGTTGTGACTAGGTGACACACAACCTATATGATATTAACTACCTAATCCAGATTTGCCTTTACAACAAAGATGAGGATTTACTTTGTAACATGCAGCTTTTTTCTTTCACTCCTGATGTAGTCCCTCCACCAGTTGTTTTGTTGTACTTCACTAAGGCAAATTTTGCGGTCTGTACTTTATTACTTGAGTAATTAGAAAAGGTAATAAACTGCAGATGAGTTGCTGGGGACTTCAATATTGCTAGGGATATTCATGCAGCATTTGTACAATGACTGTTTCTCTGAACTTGAATAAACTTTTATCAAAAGCAAACCTGAGCAAGGAAAATGTCAGTGCTCTGCTATTAACTTGGGGTGGGCTTAGTATGTTGCTTCTCTATGCAATTATGAAATATGGATGTAAGGGAGAGGAGAGGTGAGTGCCAGAATAGACACAAGCATGGGGCGATCCTGGTCTTTCCTCACCCTATGAAAACTTACGGTCAAAAATGTACTATTTTTGCTGTGCTTTCAGGAATGGAAGCTGCTTAGATGCTGAATGTTCATGGTTTTCTATCTGTAATTTTTTCTTTCTCTGTATTTTCTGTGATGATCACAGAATTTTATCTATCATCCAGAACTTTCAGGACATGCTAAAGAAATTCTAGTTGCTTAGCAATTTAAACTGCATTGTCAGTGTTAACTGTCTTACTGTGACAAGTTTTGTCTGAGACGCCAAATTCAGTCTCATCTTATCTGAAAACATATCCTTTTCTTCTCCCCCACCCCTCCAAAACACAATTGGATCAACCTTGGTTTATCTATTTCTATGCTCCTTTTTCATGCTCAGCATTTGAGAATATATTCATGTTTCATTTTTGCATGGAGCGTTGTATTTTATTTTCTGTAGTAATTTCATAATTAGTTTCCTCTGCCTGAGTTAACTGAAAGCTATTAAGCATATCAAGCACTGCAGAACTAGAAACTGTCCAAAATAATAATGCTGGCTGGCTGTATTCCCTCTTGCTGTTAACTGTGTTTTTTTTTTTTTAATGGAAAAAAAAGAACTGAGGAAAGCCTTCAGCTCTTTCTGTTTTTCAGAGTTCATAATAACAGGGCTTTTAATATTGGAACATATTTTCTACTTAAGGCTTTTCTGTTTACTATATTCATGACACCATATGCTGCTCAGAAAATTGCTCAGAGGCGAGTGTCTAGTAGAGGATGTTTCATTCATTGTCTAATCTTGACAGGTAAGTGTGGTGTTACCTGATCCCTTTGTGAAGACAACCACTTCCAACCCAGTTTGGATTTTGTAGAGACACTGTGTATACTTATTTAGTGCCTCTTTAAGAGAAAATACTTTAACACTTGCTCCTTGTGTCCTTACTCCAAAGTGTAAGGACTCTTCTTCAAAGGTGAACACCTTTACTGCTTGACTGAATTTCCTCAAAGTGGCTGTAGCACGAAGGATAAGGTATTGTTCTAGACAGGGAAAGATTTAGATCTGACTCTTCTTAGCCTGAGGGGGAAACTGGATTGGCTAATACACTAATTCAGTGTTTGGGAGGCCCAGGTTCAAAAAGCCTCCTTCTGTCTCCTTATCTTTAGAGAATCTGGAGGGCTGGCTTAAGTGTTTTGTTTTGTTTTTGAGATGCAGAGAGAAAGTGAGTGTATGAGTAGAAGTAAATTAGTTTCGGCACAGCATTGAAACAGCTTTCTCCCCCCTCCATTTTATTTTTAGCTAGCATCGTTCCCTAATTGCCCATTTGTCCTTACTGGTTGTATGGGACCAGTTGAGAGGATGATGTGAATATAATTATAAGCTCTGCCCATGGAAGAAATGTTTGTGGAATGACAATATCAATGGTATGACATGAAAAAATTTGGAATCTGACACTTTTCTTGTGCCATAGAGAACCTAAGCACTTGATATAGGGTTGCTGAGTCTAGAAGTCGGGAATAGTAATGCATCTTCTGTTCCTAAAATCTTAAAGTTCCTACAGAAGTATTTAGGACAACAAGGAATTGGATTTTTGCCCATGGTGATTAAACCCTTGGGATACTAGATTTGATTTTTTTTTTGGTTATGTTTTCTTTTCTTCCCCAACTAATTGCTTGTACTCAATTCCTTCACATTCCAAAAGTTAAAATTTTACTTTTGTCTTTTCGCTTTTGCTGCATGAAAAATGTGGTAAGTACTTCATACTGTAAAGGATGATGGGAGCATGATGATGTTGTTAATAACTATGTGCCCAAATGAATGTTTAAGGATTTCACAGGAGAAGGTTAATCTGACTCTAAGCCAATCCTGTAAATCAGGATTAGTATCTCATAAATGCTTACTGCTGTGGTCGTACGGCAGTTGCATCTGAACTGGGCACCCAAGGGAAAAAGTTTAGTTTTGCGATCCCTGAAGACCCTCAAATTGAGTTCCCTTTTCTGAAAATTTCTGAAGTTCTCCTGAAGTATTTTTTTCTGCGGGTGGTACATACTGCCATGAGTCTCCTGTTGTACAAAAACGAAGACTTCAACCACAGAATGTAGCATAGTGTTACCATTCGGGCCAAAAGCAAAGGATTCCTCCAAAATACTTATTTTAAAAAATAAAATGAAAAGTCAAATACTCAGAGTTGGAGAAAAAATGATTGCCTATGCAAAATTACATTTGGAAATCAGATTTGTTGGGAACCTCTTAGTTCTTAAGAAGGATGTGACAATTAATTTTCTTTTAAGAAGAAGAAACTTGCCCTTTCTTGGAATTAAACAAATCCTTCCTGCAGCTTTTCTTCATCAACTAAAACCTCTCTGATTTGACCTCCTATCTCACCATAAATAACAGAGAAGAGGGTTCAGTGAGTCAGAGAATGACTTTATGAATGTGCATTTCTGTTTGATAGCCCTATTTTATCAGACTACCATTAAAAACAAAACAATAAAAAAGCCTGTCAGCCTGGCTGTCTCCACAGCTGTCTATATGCCTTTCCCAGCAGTGCTGGCTGTCAAGCTCATTATTCTTCCTCCGAGTTGGTTTGACCCATTCTCGTGCACTTTTGCTAGGCTGATGAAGTTTGTGGGATCTTGTCTCTTGGGAGATAGATTTAGAAGGATAAGTTAATTCTGCTGCTCTCCAGTAAGGAGTTCTGCCTGACTTCTCCAGGGCCAGTATGTCTGGGTAGTCTAAATTGCTTATCCTGTAAGCAATAACGTTTGCAAGACTACAGCTGAAAGTCTCCCTTTTCCCTACTTATCCTACTTTGTACTACTGTCTTTTGTTGTGCGTGGTGAGTACTTAAGCGCTTAGGAACCACTGAGAACACCTAAATCAAGAGAAGAAGGCTAGAAGACCTACTATTGTCCTTGGTTTAAAAAAAAAAAACACAAACTCCAAGGCTATTCGTACAATATGTAGGTTTGAGGAGAGGGATTTACAGTCTCAGCTTGCTAACAGAAGTCAGTGTTGAAGTGCGATTTTAATATGTATATAATTATACACATGAGCATAGCAAGTGGAGAAGGTTAGTGCTACCTCACATGCTGTGTGATTAGGGATCAGTGCTAAACACCTACAATGAAGCAATAAATTTTTTGGGCTGCTCACAGTCAAATGTTGTTCATTGTGGCCTACATGACCTACGTGAATTACTGGGTTTGGGTTTTTATTTCTGATTTGTTGGCTAAATAAAACTGAGAAAGGAAATCCTTTTTCTAGTCACTGACAGAGGAATGCGCTTACAGAGCATGGGGCTCTGGGTAAGGAGAAAGTAAAGAGCATTTGTACTTCCAAGTTTTTAAGAAAAGACATGGAAGAAAGACTGATATGCTGGAAGCTCTCTTCTGAAAGTATGTGCCCAGGAAAAATGTCAGTAAGCAAGCCTTTTGGTTTTTTTACTGATTTTTGGCTTGTAGCTGCAAAGTAGGCTCCTTGCTCAATCATTCTGGATATTACTAGTAGAATACATGGTACCATGTAGTAAATTTGCAAGGCAAAATAATATGCGATGCAGAAGTTGAAAATACTCAACTTTGAGTGGGGGGAAGTCTTTACTTGTTAGCTGTAACATTGTTACTGATTAAAGGCAGATCTTTTTTCCCTATATTAGAGCATGAAGTGTCCATTGACTTCAACTGTCTGATAAATTCTGATTTAGTAGTTGCTATAGCTTCTGCTTTTTAACTATTCCTAGGGGTTTATCGCTGCTCAGGGTTATGGTTTAGCTGTTTGAAAGAATGTCTCAATTTGTGGTCTAGTCTTAAAGTGTGTATGCTCTGTGTTGGACTAGGTAAGGGAAATCCTTGTCCGGCAAGCAGAACCGAAAACTGAATGGCATATCAATAAATGGCTCTTGCTAATTGTACATTTTTTAAAAATTACAATCACCCAATCCCCTAAATAAACAAAAATAAATGGCCTATTGAGCTTCAAAATTTAATTAGTTTTTCCATAAACTTGTAAAAAAAAAAAAAATCCCAGTAATATAAATCTTGAAGACATTCCTCTAGAAAAAAATACATGTTCTGTTTTCACAAGGAGTGACATGTTAATTGCTTGCAGACATCTTGTTGGACTAATGAGTAAAATAACCTAATAACTAATTGAAACTCCATTGAAATAGTCATTAGGAAAGTAGTATCATATCTGAGTAAATTAACTCCATTTTCTATCCTGAATTATCTAGCTGTTGTGCTTTGATCACAGCTGAATTGGATCATTAACTAATTAAAAATGAAGCCAATTAATAATTGTAAACTCTTGTGAAAGAGAACAAAAAAGTATCTTTATACAAGACATTTCAATAAGAAGTCTTAGCTCTTCGAAAATTTTCTTTTGCAAATGTTCAAGAACATGGGAGTGATATAACTGATGATGCTTCAGTCAGGAACAGAACCTTTAGACTACAACTAGTTAGGGAATTGTCCAGCAAAACAATATTTTTTTTTTTGTTGAGAAATACCTTTATTTCTTTTAATGCAAATGCCTTGCAAAACTATAACTCTTTCTTTAAAAAAAAAAAAAAAGAAAAACAACAAACAAGCAAAAAACCCCAAAACCTGAAAACTAATGGCTTCCTAACTATGCTCATGTTTGTTCTGCTGGAAAATCTAGGCTTTAAAATCTTTGAGGCATTCTTTGCAGAAGAAGGTTGGGGTCATTCAGCTCTGGTGTGTCCCCTATGGCTCGAGTTCCCTACCATGGTAATGCCGTTGCGTTGAGCCAAGAGCTGGGGGTCACCGAACCTCTCAGGTCCCTGTCACAGGGCCAGTGATACTGGATATCTAATAATGGGTCAGGTTACCCAGCTACTCTGTAAGGATCTTGAAGTCTCTGTATTTCTAGATCCCCTGGTACAGAATTGGGAGCTCTTGAAGCTTTAATTTCTGCCTTTTAAGCCTTAGGGACTGAGAAGGAGATGAGGAACTACGTATCTTGTGAGGGGGAAAAAGAAAGGCTTATAGAAGAGTGAGAAAAGCTGAGAATTTCAAACCTATTATGCTGAAAATTACTTCTCTGCTTCCTGCCTCCCCCCAAGATTTTATGTGAAAGGGAAACTTTTGTGTGTGTGTGTCCTATAAGGGGAAGCTTTAGAGTATCAGTTTGCTGCAGGAAAACTCCCTCCAGGTCAGTTTTTATGTATGTTGGTGTCACTGCCCTGTAGCTGGAGCTTGTGCTGGTGTGTGTGTGGGTGCTTCTTGAGCACCTTTGAGAGAGATCTTCAGTTGTGTTTCACACTGCTGTGTCAGGTAACTGAATTAATGAGAAAAAGAACCAGCATACTTGTTAAATGGAAAAGTTAAACAGAAGAACTGGGAATTTTTATGTTTCCTGGCATAGAAGATCACCATTGTGTAAACTTTAGTGACAGATCTGACAACTCAAGATGTCAAACTGGATTACATTTTTTTATTGTTCCATTACCTTTTTCTTTTTCAAATCATCAGGGGAAAGATAGCCATTAAAGGATCCACTATATATTTTTTTCTCTTATTTCACACTTTCAGACTAGCAAAGGTTTTTAGACGTCTAATCTCTAGATGTAGAATCTTCAGTTGGTGACTTTGTGTTTGGAGTTAGCTGCTGAAGACTGAAATGCCCAGCGCATGCTGAGGTGGGGCCTACCTAGGCTCCACAAAAGAAAAATCTGTGAAAAAAGATGTCAGTCCCTGTACTTCCAGGCTACTGGGAGGTATGTCCTTCCACTGCAGATTCACAGTTCAGATTCCTGGCCAAAAACTGTGTGCCTAAACCAGCTGTTTCTCATAAGAGGGAGAATCCTTTCAGTGCTCTTAGGGTGTAGGGCATTAAGAACTTGACTAGATCTAACTCAACTTTGTCATTTGCCACAGGAAGAAGCTAATTATTTGGTTTAGAGTACTGGAGTCTCTGTTGGGTGTTAAAGCAGCTGCATTTTGCATGGGCTAAATACCATTCGGTTGGAGAACGTGATGCTGTATCTGAAGTTACAGAAACTCCCTTTTCACTAAATACTTCAGTGAAAACCTTACGTAAATACTTAAACTGAAAGACCAGTTCAAGATACAGGACTACTAGTTGTGTGTCTTATCTTTGTCAAGTGATAAACTAGAAAGTTCAAATCTTAAAAGTCAAATATTTTTTCTAAACTAAGATGGAATAAAGGGAGATAGATGTATAGCTAGACTGTGGGGGGGGGGAAGGGTGAGGGAGGATCCTTGTATTCTGGCTTTCTTCTTTTCCTTTAGTTTTTTTAAGACTTAAACGTTGGTGTTTTTAACCGTTGTGGGGGTGTTTTTTCTTTTTTGTGTTGATCAAGGCTCTGTTCTCTTAGAACCAAAGCCCCATATTTTTAATCAACTGGTCTGTTCATACCCTCCTAAGGTACTGGAAAGGAAACACTTAAGGAAATGAGAGAAATGAATCCCTAATGAAGCCTTCTGAGAGCACTGTGTCTCAGTCTTTCTCTCCATGAAATAGAGAGCTATCCTTGCAAAGACACAAGCATGTCTTGGATGATCTGCAAGATCGTGGAAGCTTTAATTAAAAGATTCTTTAGAGTAAAAGCTTTATGAGTTTCCAACACTTCACCTTCTCCTCCCTGATAGCACAGTTTCTGTGGTAAACCAAAAAGTAATTAATCTTCTGGCTTTGTCTCTGTAAAATTTTCTCACTATCTGCTTGTGCTAAAACTCTGAAGTAAGCACTGTTCCTATTTACAGTGAGTTGATATTGTATATAGTGTTGGATCTCTTTCCATGTTTAGTGATGGAGATTGGCCACGTTTGGAAAAACATGCTCTGAACCTGTAACTAATAAATAAATTAATGCCAAAATAGTGAACTACATGAAACAAGTTATTATTAAATGCATGTTTCTGAAGGATAAAACATGAATCTTCATGTAAAATGAAAACATGCTTTAAGGGTTCATTTGTGCAGCGAGACATACAGATCACTTAGCTACCATCTCATCTCAAAATGAGTCATAAATGACACTTAAGTGGTACATAAGATTTGTGCTGGCCCTCTGCCCAGAGGGACATTTTCACTTAATTGTCAAGATTGCTTAATTGTTAGGCCAACAAAAAAGGGTCTGGTTCCATTATATTTGCTGTCAAAATGCCAGAAACAGATGACTTGACAATGAAGTATTTCATTGTCAAATACCCTCAAAACAAATGCTTGTCCTGATAAATTCCTTCCTAGTGAAAAATGCTCTCTGCATGTTTTTTTCCCCTCTTCTTTTAAATTCCTTTGAAGTGTTCCTTTAAATAAATAAATCTGACATTATCACCTCTGTGAAAAATGTTGGTTCTAAATAGAGCTGTTATGAAGTAGGTAGGCAGTTAGGATTTAACATATGTGAGAAGTAACCCACACTTAGCAGGAAAAAAAAATATGTAATTTAATGAGAAAACACTCTTGTATGCCCAGTAAAACTTCTTTAGTATAAAATGCTTTACAAGAACAAACTACAACTTAAGCTGGCACATATTTCTTCCATAAGTCCCAAATAATTTCCCAAGGCAGCAATTTATGTTGCTTGTTTAAAATGCAGCATGAATGATTATGAGGTGACAAAGACTAACGAGACTTCATTGTTACTCAATTGGGACTTATAAGATTGTGCATTATGTGAAAGACTACTTAAAGGAAATAGTATTCAAGAAAATTGGAAAAAAATCAACGCAGTAAAGCTCATTAATTTTAAATCTGAATTAGCTATTAATTCACATGGTTCTGCTTTCAAAGTTGTGAGAACAAAATACAGTTATCTTGTTAATAAAACTGTTGGAATGATAAAATGTAAAGTTGAATTTATTTTGGCAAGAAATAATTATTTTTACTTCCATTTACTGCTGAGTAGCATTGTTTCCACAGCAGAGAAACTTATTACAATCATATACACTTATTTTGTGCCTGTCATTTCTCTCTTAAAAATATTCCATGATTCTGAAAGCCCAGAAAATATTTTTCCATCCACAAATAATCTATATGGCTATATTTCTCTGGGTTTTTTGTCTCAATCTATGAATTATAATTCTACTAATGCTATGTAACAACTCAAACTGTTAGCATTTTAAAAGGCTTTCTGGGATGTTTCCCATAGAGATTTTTTTTTTAATTTTGTTCTTTCTAACATTTTCTTGGCAATCTGACACTGCAATTTTTTTTTTTTACAGATTTATTTACTCTTAACCATAAAATTTTGATATATTATTGTTGGGCTCCTCATAAGTGTAAGGGTGGTGACACAAATTAAACTGAACTGAATGTGTCTCCAGATAATTGTTGCAAATTTTTACTGTCTAATGTTCTAAAGTATAGATACTTCTGCCTGTCTTACTCTGTCATCTAATTCTATGAAAAAATTTTAATGTACAATTGGAATCGAATGGAAGTCAAAATTCTTCTGCTACATGATGCTTTATCAGAAAAACTTGATTCAAAATAGTGTTGTGTTTTTCTCCTAATAACTCTACTGGTGATTTTGGTACAGAATGTTACTTCTGATCAAATCCAGAGGATGCAAAAGAATGTTATCCCTTAATAGCTAATTAACATGGTGGTTTGAAAGAGAAACCTCATTTGAAAATAAACAAACATCAGTCAGGAGAAAATGAGGTGGGGAAAGGGAACTGTAACACCGAAAATATTACTGACAAAAGGGAACACGCTTTGTTTCTCTGGCTCACCCTTGTGATGCCTTCTCCGAAGGGTGGTACCGCTGATCTTCAAGGAGCAGTGTCAGGACAGCGGGGTGGGGGTGCTGGGGATCATGTTCTCTTCAGTCTCAGCTTGCTTGGTCTTGTTGGACGTACCCTCCTCCCAGCACACATCCTTCTCCGGCCTGCAAGGTGCCCCAGCATGTCCCTGGGCAGCCATGAGGCTGCTGCTGGTGCCTTGGGGACGTCCTGGACAGGATCAGGCCTCTTCCACCCCAGGTCTGCTGGAGCCAGCGCCTGCAGAGGCAGCAATGACCGCTTGCCCAGCTGTTATCACAGCTAAACCCAGCTGGGGCCATGGCACAACCATCCCAGCCCTGCGATCTGGTACTGTTGGTTCTGTACAATCTCTGTGACCTTTGGCTGGCAATGCCAAACCCTTTATTTACTGGGCTAAGCTGATTCCGCAGTCCAGCTTGGATGGCAGTTCCATGAGATACAAGAGGCCTTCATTCAGACTCCAGCGTTGAATCTAAGTCTCCAAGCTATAGGTGTTCTGCATTCTATTTTCTGTGTGTGTGTGCTATAGGCTCTAATCCACTGTGGGATGAGAGGGAGGCTTAGGGTTTTTGTTTTAACTATCAGTGGTATTTTAAGAATGACAAAAGTCTATTCCGGTGTTAATGGCCTTTCATACGAGTTATCTCAGTAAGAGGGTTGTGATGAAAACCTCATCAGAATCACAGCTCCAAAAATGTTGGTGTTGACTGTGTGACTACAGGGACTGGGGAAAAGATTGCTTTTATTAAAACACTTTCTCCAAATATAATTTTGAAAAAAAGCCCTAGAGAGGGGAGAGTAAAAGGGGAACTTCAACACCACAGAATGTTCCTTTTTTTTTTTTTTACATTAAGTTTCCAGAACAAGACATTTTGGCTTTATTCTAACTGCTATTCATTTTAAATGATTCTTTCCTGTTCATGTTATGAAATGACTACACTGAGAAGATGAGTTTCAGTTGCCTCCAGTGGACTCTTCTTAGAGAATATTTTGAATCATGCAAATCCCTTTCGATTTGGAAAGGCCACTTTCCTGCATCCCAGTCCTTTGCAAAACAATTTTGGTCCTTATACGGTGTTAATTATGTCTTTAACTAGAAAATATGTAGTGTAAATTTGTCAGAGAAGAAACAATCCTAGAATGTAATTTGAAAAAATTGTGTACAAATACAGATCCAAGAAAAACAGTTTTCAAAGCTTTTTGGTATGTCTGAACAGCTCTTGAAGTATACTTGGAATCTTCTCTTCCAGCAATTTGCAATCATTTTCAGTATACTACACTTGTCGCATAAGGCAATTTTAAACTTGAAGAGCACTGAGTGAGGGGGAAAAAAATGTTATGTGTGTTCTGCATTTGGAAATAGCTTCTGTTGGTCAGATCTGAAAGTTGTCTGGAAACAGAATTATTTAGCTCCAATGTAGATTGGCATTGCTAATAGTGCTCAGACATGCTGTGTTCCGGTTAGCTCAATTTTAGAATTCTTCTGTACTCTGTCAATACAAAAAGTAGCACATAAAACCTAAGGAAAGGACACAAAATCCAGGGCTGTAGACAAACACATTGGTAAACAATCTCCTACACTTTCTTAGTCATACTGGTTGGAGGACTTTTCTCTGGTTGCTGCAATTAAGATGATAAAAGCTATAGACAGCATCAGCTGCCATAGCCAATTAAGTGCACCAATAATTACTTAAGATAACTTCCACTATACAGGACTCAACCTTTCTGAAAAGCTTGCTATGCTCTGTTATGGATCTCTTTCTTTTTTTGTTGTTTGTTTTGTTTTGTTCTTTCAGTCCTTTAATAAAAAGAGAACTGTTTCAAATATCTTTCCTAGAAGTTAGCTTGTTGCCATTGTACGTTCAAGCTCTTTTGTAAGTCCGTAGTACTCACAGTTATCTTCTTGGTTATTCTCATGACCTGCCTCTGACATCCTGAGTGAATCGTGACCAAAGGCACGGAAATCTTGTGTGACAGACGTTCTCTTAGGGATCTGTCTCTGTAAGTAGGTTTGAAGTAGACTAACCCAGTGCCTGGCCCCCTTTCCTGGGATAATAAAGCTTGGTGACGGAAAGCCCTGGTTTTGACTTGACTTGGCGTTCCTGATACATCAATTAATTTCACCTGCCTTCCATCTTGGAAGTTGAGTCGTAGCAACTTTTCGAAGTGGAAGAGCAAGCAAGGGTGAGATTACTGAATTTTGTAGTTACCAAAGGAAGTAGAAGGTAGCAATTCAATTAACTTCTCAGTCTGATGAAGCAGAGATTCATGTCTCTTGTTTTTCAGTAGAATATATTAGCTAGCAACTATAGATGGGCTTCAGCAGGAGAAATATGTCTTCTCTGGTCAATCTGCCCATGTACAGCAAGTAATTTATGACACCAAAAGGAGCAGATGAGATGGTGTAACTTGTTAAACTAGCAGTTACCTGTGAGTAGGGCGTCCTGAGTTTCAGATGCTGTTTCAAGAAGCTTGTATTCTATTCAGTTACTGTTTCATGTAAAATACATGATGACTAAAAGTCTTTGAAAACACAAATCTTAATGACTTGTATTTGGTTCCCCCAAAAAGGTGTATTTGTTTTTGTGGTTTTTTTTTAATTTGAGTATAAACCTGTCAGTGAATGTGATCTGGCTTTAAAAATAAATCATAGGACAAAAACTAAGTAGTGCTTCTTTCTTGCTCACCTAGACAAACTATTTAATCTTCAGAGAATGGAAAATCTACAGACGTAACTTATGCTGTACAAAATAGGTGAGCTAAGTACGCAAATTGGAGAAGGGAAGGTAGTAGATATGAAACACAACTTTCACAGTTGTTTCCAAAAAAAATGCCAGCAGAGAGCAGAAGCCCTGTTATCTCTGTTCCAGCAACGTGCTGGAATAGTGGGAAGTCACCGAGTCTTGTGGACACTGAGGTCCCAGTCACGCATCTGTGACAACTTGTCTCATCCCTTAGTTGTTTCCAGTCTCTCATAAGTGACTTTCTATGTCTGGCTGCAAAATGAAACCAGACATGAATTTTCTGGCATGCAAGGATTGTGGGAACTTTCTGATGTGTTCATCCATCTGCCACCTTCATCTAATTCTTATGTGGGATGCTCGTCATGTTTTAAGTGAACACTTGATCTCTTTATGGAGTGGGAAGTGGATTTTGCTGAAAGAAGAATATTTGTCTAATGTCACTTTTGTTTTTATTACTTGAGCAGACTCATAAGACATCTGTCCTTTCAGAGAACTTGTCTAAAAGTGGTACAGGTTTGCTGTTAGTTGTTCTCTGAGTTTCAGAGACTTCAGAACTACCTTCCATTCAGCAAAGGGGAAGAGGGTCTGTGCTTGCTTATGTGGTATTTTTTAAAGGCTGTTTTTAAAGAAACCATGGCAGAATAAAAACTTCTTCAGGTCAAGAAGAAAAAAAGTTACAGTACTTATAAAAATAATTGTGGAAGTAAAAGCTGCAAGAAAGTAACCTTGTGAACAGCAGTTCAAATATCAGACCATAGAACTAGAAAACTTTGTTCCACAAGAGATTGCTGTAAAAGATAATGCATCCATCAGGTGCTTGGTGAAGGGTGGAAATATATATATTTGTCAGAGCACTTGAGTATTTGTACTGAGTAAAGCTGAAACCAAGAAACAAAAAAGATACTAAATGAAATAGCTTGTATTACTAGTAGCCAGTTAGCTGCAGCATTATCACTGATCTGGGAAAAATGATTCTTTCTCAAGATATCCACATAGGTATTTAACTCTGACTACTCTACAGATACATAGTTATACGTATCTGAAATGCTCCCTGTTAAGTTTACGCTCTCAGAGAGAGGATGGTATTTAAAATTACACAGTTCCAAATTAGATAGGAGACTGAATGTTTAATACTGTCAGGTTTCTTGAGAAACATAAATCTTGGAAAAAACAGTATCAGTTGGGCCATCTTCTGTGTAGGTATCATCCTCAGGATTCTACTTCAACTGTTAACTCCCTAGATGTGCTATGTTTAAAATCTGTTGCTACGTGGTGTGTGTTTTAAGTAAAACCTTTTTCATTAGGGAAATTGCAGCACTGACTGTTGCACCTGTATAACTGCTTAGTAAATATATTTGCTAATAAAATTGCACTTATGCTCTAAACAAAATGTGGTTTTTCTCCATTGGAAAAGGTGCTCTGAAATAATCAGACTGAACAGATTTATGTAATTTCATGTTTTCCCTCCCACCCACAGATGAACCATTATTTATTAATTGTGTATATTTGTGTAAGTACTTAATTATTTTTTAAGGCTGTTATTTATAGATCTGAAAATGGTGATTTAATTGTTTTGAGTGCCATAATAACCAAAATTTTCTAAGCGAAAATAATGTGTTCATAAACACTTTGGATTTTTGGGGAAAAAAATAAAACAAGCAAATAATTTTATGATGCAATGATTTTTATTTTCCTGTTCTGTTGATATAAAACAGCTACGAAGAGTAGTTTTGTGTTACTTCAGTAACCTTTAGGTATTCTAATGTATTTTACACATTGCACTATGTTAATTCTTTTTAAAAGGCTAATTAACATAATCATCAATGTCATAATTTCAAATGATTTAGACACATTATGTTTAGTTATAGGAAAAAAATCTTTTCTCTCTGGTGGATATTAAACACTAGTTTTATGAAACTGCAATCACAGTTGTTTGGCATATTAGTAACACTTTATTTTAATCACTTTAATAGCACTGATTGTAATAAACTCATTTGGGATTCATGTAGAACTAACATTTATTTCCATAAAGTGTTTCACAGTAATTGAACATTAGTTCAGTTATGAATGCTGGATTGCTGCCAGAGTATTTCTATCTTTCTTTTTTCTTCAGTTTCCTCACTGTTGATTTAGTAAACCCATCTTTCTGCTTCATTACCAATAAGATCATTAAATCTAAGGGTGGATTCTTAGCTAGCATAAATTGGACCTCAATGGAACTATTTTGATTAACACTTATTGAAGTTCTGGATGTTAGTGTTTTTGCTGTATTTTAGTAAATCATGGGCTTTTTAATCCCAGAGTCCTTTGTGACTAAGTTGATTTCTTTTTTTTTTTTTTTAATTTTTGTAGACATGAAAATGGAGTATCTTTCAACATACGAATCAGAAAAAGAAAATTAAAATGTGTTTAGGTACTGTCTAGGGGATTTGTTTCAGGTTACATTTGATTTTACTGAAAATATACTACATAAGAAGATCTGAAGGCATTCATAAGACTGTTTTCAGCCTCAAATCACCTTTCATGATGGCAATTATTTCAGTAATGCTATTACTGTTCTATAATAATTTATTAAACAGTTTCAGACCTTCCTTTTGCTTAGAAGAAAAATGGCTTAGTCACAAGACAAGTAACAGTATATTCTAACTTTGATTCAACAATAACATGGAAATTTAAATCATCAAAGTTTGAAGTGTAGGGAAGAACTGCTTATATGTTGTCTGATAGACAGATCAGTCACATTCTGCCTAAGACGTTTATGACCCTGGATAACAACTTTTGCAAACAGCTTTCAGAAGACCTCTAAACATTTTTAAGAATGTCTTATGCAATTGCAATATGGAGGATTGCAAGAGCATACGGATTGAAAAAATGGGTGTCATTTTAACAATACCTGTTACTTCCCATATAAATATTCTACTTGCATCTATTACACATGTGAATGGAGAGGTGATTGTTACATAGAGGTCATTAAAAAGGATGGTTTTCTTCTGTCAAAGCAGCTATTCACAGGTTTGTGAGTTGTTGTTTTTTTTTCCCAAAGAGACTCCTCTTATGCCTCAGCTATAAAATGAAATGCAACTTTTGTGAACAGATTTTACAGTAACAATTTCTATAACAATTAAGATTCCATTCCACTTTTCTAAAAACAAAAAAGAGAGGGGGGGAAAGAAAAGGGGGAAATGAAACCATTGGTTATCTGCATAAACCATGTAATAAACTATGAAAATACCCCAGCAGTTAATTTAACAGATAAGAAAACAGTGCAACAGACACTTGGAATTTACCATGTGTCGTAAATTCCAAAGCTTTTAATTTTTTCAGAGATGCATTATTTAGCAAACGTTAAGTCATTAGAACTAACAAGACTTGTTGAATTGCAGGTTCATGTTAGCTGTCTGAATATAACACACTTCCATGGTTCATCTGCCCCTAAATACAGAAATACTAGACACAGCTTTAAATATTCTTTAAGTTAATCTTGGGTATCTCATAACATACTTGAACTAACCAGTTGTGATAGACTGTTCAGATGAACCAGGGCCAGCCCTGGTTTACCACTGGAAGTTCTGGAGTTTTCCAGTTACCAAAGAGCAGAGAGCTTTGGCTTGGTCTTGGGTATCAGTTAAATACTTCTCCTGTTATTCTGTAGCTTCATAAAAATCTGGTTTTTCATTATGTGGCTTTACTCTATCCTTCAGTAAATGGAGCAAGAGGAAATAATAATTTCCTATTAAAAAGTAATAAAAAATACTATTACAAAGGAAAAAATACTCTCAAAAGTATATATATCTCTCTTCAAAAATATACTTCTCAAAATGTTTGCAGCTGTTTTGAGTCATGAGGAGGTTTAGTGGTTTTTGTGGGGTTTTTTTTTTCCATACTGAAAGTAACTGGCCTAGTCAAATAAGAGTCTGGACAGGTCAATGAACTTGAATGAATACTATGCTCAAAACTCATGTAATACTATTGCCAAAATCATAAAAGGGCCAGCAAGAAAGGCCATTTGCTAATACTGACAACATTTTTTGACTGATTGCCCTAAAAGAAAATCAGATGGAGATGAGAAAATATGGGTTCATCGCTTCAAGTTAAACTCCCAGAACAAAAAAATGAAAACCAAATTTGTTAGCAGTAGTGCATCTGTCTCTTGGCGATGGCTGTGGTGGTCATAAGGTGGGAAGCTTTCTTTTATTGCTGTTCTGTGAGTATTTGCCTACGCATTTATCCAGTTTGGAGAAAGGGAGTGTTTTGAGGCACCATCTCCTGGCTGGTGTTGATCTATATAGAGCACAGGAAAATAGATGATTTTTGGAGGGTGCTAGGCTGGTAGCTTACCTTATGCTGACTCCAAATGGAAACATGAGGGTCCAAACTCCTCCTTCAGGGAGCCTCAAGCTGAGTGTGTGCTGGGGCTGCGCGGCCTAGCTGACACGTCACCTAAAGGGCAACAATGGCGCTTCCCCAGTGGGGCTGGTGACGGAGGGCGCTCGGCACCACCTGCTTCCACCTTCAGCAAGATCCCTGCTGAATCGCTAATGGCAGCCCAGCCTTTCTTAACAGAAAAGCTGAAAGCAGAACGGCAGAAGGGGTTAGCGGGGAGCGGAAGGCTCGCAGAGCTTTTCATCGAGACTGAGTAATATGACCCCAGGGACTATTAGCAGCAGGGCCAAAGAACTGAGGCAAATGCTGCGAAGGGAGGAAAAAAACCGTACCAGGCTCGGGCACAGGCAGCGGGGGAAGGACAAGGCCGTTGGTACGGATGGGAACAACAGCGTGGGGAGACAGAGGAGGCCCCGGGCCGGCAGCGCGAGCTCCTGGCGCGCGGCAGCGCTCCACGCGGGCGGGGGCAGGAGCGGCGGCGGCCGAAGCTCCTCACGTGCCAGAGTAGCCCCAGGCAGCGCGAGCGACCCGGAGCGCGGCAGCCGTGCGTGGCGCGGCGGTTGGTGCAGCCGGCGCGGGCACGGCAGGCGCGCGGGAAGGGCACCCCCCCCCACCTCCCCCGCCCCGGCCCATCCCTGAGGTGGAGGCAGCCGGTGGAGGCTCCACAAGCAGCAGGGTATCCCCTGCCCTCTTGCTGCCGGGCAGAAGGAAAGGGCCTAAGAGATGCGGGGGAATGGAAGCAGGTCCCTGCTCGGGCAGCAGGTGAATCCTCTCCCAGCCTCCCTCACTGTCCCAGCTGCCCTCACACAAACAGACATGGGGCACTGGATCTTGAGGGCCAGGCACATGAGGACCTTGATGAAAGTCCATCCAGAGGGTTGCCTAGGGTGAGTCAGTCAGCCCCACACATCAAGACTTCCTCTGTTAGGAGAAAAAGGAGGGTCACTGTCATAGGTGACTCCCTTGTGAGGGGAACAGAGGGCCCAATATGCCGGCCAGACCCAACCAACAGGGAAGTCTGCTGCCTCCCTGGGGCCCAGGTGAGAGATGTCACCAGGAAACTCCCTGGTCATGCAGGTTGGCAATGACGAGGTTGTGCTAAGAAGTCCAAAAGCGATTAAAAGGGACTTCAGAGCACAGGGGCGACTGGTTGATGGAGGGGGAGCACAGGTAGTGTTTCCATCAATCCCTTCAGTGTCAGGGAGGAGCACTGACAGGAACAGGAAAACACACGTGGTGAACACGTGGCTCAGGGGCTGGTGCTGTTGGTTGAATTTTGGTTTTTTTGACCCTGGGACAGGTTACACAGCACCGGGCCTGCTGGCAGCAGGTGGAGTGCAGCTATCTCCAAGGGGGAAAAGGATTCTCGCTTATGAGTTGTCAGGCCTCATTGAGAGGGCTTTAAACTAGATTCAAATCCGGGAAAGGATAAAACCAGGCTCAGTAGAGATGAGCCTAGGGGTGGCATGCTGATGCTGGGGTTGTAAGTCGATAGCCCGGCTCAAGTGCATCTACACCAATGCATGCAGCATGGGCAGCAAACCGGGGGAGCTGGAAGCCATTGTGCAGTGGGACAAGCTATGACTTAGTCGCCATTACAGAAACATGGTGGGATGACTCCCATGACTGGAGTGCTGCCATGGATGGCTATAAGCTCTTCAGAAGGGATGGGCATGGAAGGAGAGGCAGTGGGGTGGCTCTCTATGTTAGGGAGTGTTTTCATTATATAGAACCTGACGATTGTGATGACCAAGTCAAGTGCTTATGGGTAAGGATGAGGGGAAAGGCCAACAAGGCAGATATCCTGCTGGGTGACTTGTTCTAGACCACCCAACCAGGACGAAGAGGCAGATGAAGCATTCTACAAGCGACTGGCAGAAGTCTCACAATCACTTGCCCTTGTTCTTGTAGGGGACTTCCATTTACTGGACATCTGCTGGAAGTGTAACACAGCAGAGAGGAAACAGTCTAGGTTCCTGGAGTGTGTGGAAGAGAACTTCCTGACACAGCTGGTAAGTGAGCCTACCAGGGGAGGTGCCCTGCTTGACCTGCTGTTTACAAATAGAGAAGGGCTGGTGGGAGATGTGGTGGTTGGAGGCCGTCTTGGGCTTAGTGACCATGACATGATAGCATTCTTGATTCTTGGTGAAGTAAGGAGGGCGTTCAGCAAAACCGCTACCATGGACTTCAGCCTGTTAGGTCACTGGTTGAGAGACTCCCTTCGGAGGCAGTCCTGAAGGGCAGAAGAGTCCAGGAAGGCTGGACATTCTTCAGGAAGGAAATCTTAAAGGCGCAGGAGCAGACGGTCCCCATGTGCCGCAAGACAAGCTGGTGGGGGAGACGACTGGCCTGGCTGAACAGGGAGATTTTGCTGCAACTCATGGAAAAGAAAAGAGTTTATCACCTTTGGAAGAAGGGTCAGGCAACTCAAGAAGAGTACAAGGATCTTGTTAGATCATGCAGAGACAAAATTCGAAAGGCAAAAGCCCAGCTAGAGCTCAATCTGGCCACAGTCGTAAAGGATAACAAAAAATATTTTTACAAATATATTAACAAAAAGAGAACCAAGGGGAATCTCCATCCCTTATTGGATGTGGGGGCAAACACTGTCACCAAGGATGAGGAAAAGGCTGAGGTACATAATGCCTTCTTTGCCTCAGTCTTTAATAGCCAGACCAAGTATCCTCAGGGTATTCAGCCCCCTGAGCTGAAGGGAAGGGATGGAGAGCAGAATAAACCCCCCATAATCCAGGAGGAAGCAGTTAAGGACCTGCTGTGCCACCTGGACACCTGCAAGTCTATGAGGCCTGATGGGATTCACCCAGGAGTACTGAGGGAGCTGGCAGAGGAGCTTGCCAAGCCACTCTCCATCATTTATTAGCAGCCCTGGTTAACAGGGGAGGTACCAGATGACTGGAGGTTTGCCAATGTGACGCCCATCTACAAGAAGGGCCACAAGGAGGATCCAGGGAACTACAGGCCTGTCAGCCTGACCTTGGTACTGGGGAAGATTATGGAGCTGTTCATCTTGAAGGTGCTCACAGGGCATGTGCAGGACAACCAAGGGATCAGGCGCAGCCAGATGGGTTCTTGAAAGGCAGGTCCTGCTTGACCAACCTGATCTCCTTCTATGACCAGGTGACCCGCCTAGTGGATGAGGGAGAGGCTGTGGATGGTGTCTACCTGGACTTTAGTAAAGCCTTTGACAGCGTCTCCCACAGCATTCTGCTGGAGAAACTGGCAGCTCGTGGCTTAGACAGGTGCACTCTTTGCTGGGTAAAGAACCGGCTGGACGGCTGAGTGCAGAGAGTCGCGGTGCATGGAGTTAAATCTAGTTGGCAGCCAGTCACAAGCGGTGTTCCCCAGGGCTCAGTCTTGGGCCGGTCTTGTTCAGTATCTTTATTGATGATCTGGATGAGGGGATTGAGTGCTCCCCCAATAAGGTTGCAGATGACACTGAGCTGGGAGGGAGTGTTGATCTGCTGGAGGGCAGGAAGGCTCTGCAGAGGGATCTGGACAGGCTGGATTGATGGGCTGAGGTCAGCTGTATGAGGTTTAATAAGGCCAAGTGCCGGGTCCTGCCCTTCAGTCACAACAACCCCATGCAATGCTACAGGCTTGGGGAGGAGTGGCTGGAGAGCTGCCTGGCGGGAAAGGTCCTGGGGGTGCTGGTTTACCGCCAAGCTCTTATAATAAATCCCTAGGAATTTTACCCATCTCACTCCAAATGTACAACTCTTCTCCACTGTAATTGCCTGCCTCTCAACTCGGCGGAAGTCTGTTTTGGGGGAGTGTTTTGTGCCGCTTCAGACCAGGTATTACAGCACCCCCTTTGCTGTCGCTCCACAACATTGGTGTAATTTGGAAAACACACCAAAGAGCTGAAGGTGTGGGCTTGCAATCACACAAGTACCCTTTTTCTGTTAGGATGCTGGTTGGCAGCCGGCAGTGCGCCCAGGTGGCCAAGAAGGCCAACAGCATCCTGGCCTGTATCAGCAATAGTGTGGCCAGCAGGAGGAGGGAACTGATCGTGCCCCTGTACTCGGCACCCATGAGGCCACACCTCGAATACTGTGTTCAATCTTGGGCCCCTCGCTACAAGAAAGATGTTGAGGTGCTGGAGCGTGCCCAGAGAAGGGCAACGAAGCTGGTGAGGGGTCTGGAGAACAAGTCTTATGAGGAGCGGCTGAGGGACCTGGGGTTGTTCAGTGTGGAGAAGAGGAGGCTGAGGGGAGACCTTACTGCTCTCTACAACTACCTGAAAGAGGGTTGTGGTGAGGTGGGTGTTGGTCTCTCCTCCCTAGTAACCAGCGATAGAACGTGAGGAAATGGCCTCAAATTGCACCAGGGGAGGTTTAGATTGGATATTAGGAAAAATTTCTTTATGGAGAGAGTGGCCAAACATTGGAACAGGCTGCCCAGGGAGGTGGTGGAGTCACCATCACTGGAAGTGTTCAAAAAACATGTGGACGTGGCACTTCAGGACATGGTTTAGGGGGCATGGTGGTGTTGGGTTGGTGGTTGGACTTGATGATCTTAAAGGTCTTTTACACCCTTAATGTGTGAAAACAATCTGTCTGACAATGAATTTTGCTAGTATGTGTAATAAATTTCCTGGAGTGATCCCATATGATTATCGTTACAGCTAGTCTGGTCTAGATAGTAATAAATAGGAAGCAAATCTATACTGCCTAAGGGCCAGGTATTGGTTGTCGTAGTCTGATGGTCAGGGAAATGGTTAAAAATGTCTGACTGACTGAATTGATGCATTGGGAAGACCTCACGTGTCTTCAAATTAGACTTATTTAATCTGACCACAGTTCTTAGCACTTTAATATCACGTTCTAGGAAAAATTAAAATGTTTTAGAGGTTTAAGATCATAAAGCTCCTTCACCATAAAGATGACAACATAAAAAGCAATTAGAAAACTGTCAGATGAATATATGTCTTCTAAAGCTTTGATGCACTTAAAAGAACTAATTACAAAGAAAACTCCAGTGCTGAATGTGATGATTAGCAATATGCAAATCATGGATAAATTCAGGCAGACAAAGGACCACGAGACTGGAAATTTGCCAAACGACTTGTAAATGTAGACCATGATGGTTTAATATGGTATGTGACCGTGTTTTCCTGGAGCTAATCTAGATAGTGGTCATTATGAAAAGGGCAATGGGAAACACTAATGTTCACTGCATCAGGATGAAGGCTACCCTCTTGCTTCAGCCATTCTGACACTCAGAAGTGTGTAAGAGCTTCTTACTGGTAAGGTGCCATTTCTACCAACAGTTAAGTGACTGGGGTTTACAAAAATATTACAACTTTTTTTGAGTTTATGATCTGCCTGTGACTTCAAAAAATACACCAATACTGCAAAGAAATTCTCTACATCAAAACTTCTGCCAAGTTTTTTTAATCTTTCTGCTGCAATTGGGCACCGTTAAATGTACCTTTGGACAGTGTTATACTATACTCAAACATTGTGAGCGAAGGTGGAACCCAAATGTTGTTCCATTTCTTTTTGGTAAAAAGGTAAATGCAGAATAGGATGTATTTTGGGGATAAAGGTAAGAACTTAATTAGATAGAAATGTTGTGTTTTAAAGAGCTCTGCTGAGAAGCACTAGCTTGAGTTATCTAGGTAGGAGCCAGTGATGATTCTCGGTAAACCAATGTCTACTAAACTATTCTATAGAAGGAAACAAGAACTTATTTTTGAGTCAGTTTGTGCTGGTCTGTTCCCAAAATGGCCTGCCTTTCTTTGGGCTCAGAAAGCTCTACAACCATGGACCTATATTAAATTCAAGAAACTTTAGTATTCAGAAATACAGCTGAGACCACAATGCAAACACTGCAAAAATACTTCGTATTTTCATTCAGCGAGTAAAGCTGGTGTGTTGGTGTTTTGAAGTAGACGTTTTGTGTAAAAAAGAAAAAAAAAAAAAAAAAAACCCAAAAAACAAACAAACAAACAAAAAACCCAAACCAAAACAAAAAAAACCCCAAAAAAACACCACCAAACAAACCAAAAATCAACCACAAAAACCAAACAACAAAACAACAAAAAGTTGTTATCAATGTAAGTTTTGCATTTGATTCTTTAAGGAAAGTGCAAAGCTAAATTGCTATGATTGCAAAAGGGATAACTTGTTCTTCTTTCTTGTTCCTTGAGATAAATAAGCTCATGTCAATAGCAAGGGAATAAAGCCCATGTGCAGAAATAGCTGGCAAGTCCTTTTTAGGTGATAAGCAAGTGTTCATTTTTATGTTTTTAATATTCATATTAGAAGAGAGGTAGGACTCTGCTTTCTAATGGAAACTTTAACCAGATTAATGTAGACACTCCATTTTAGTACAGACGTTCTTAGGCATACTAGTTCCTACACGTAGTGCAGAGCATTTCTGCCTTTGGTAAGAACAGTCTTTCCAACAACCTGTAATCAGCTGACAGTTCTTCTGTGAAATTGATATATTGTCATGTGCCTCTCAGCATGTGGAAGTAGACTTGATTTTTGCCTATGTTTTTAAGGCATGTGTTGAAATCAAAAGTGAGACTTAATTTTTTACTATTTAAATTAGATGTTTGTTGTTCTCTTTCTGTATGTTTTACTCTGCATCAGTGAAGAAGTGGTATTAAAGTTCATAAATTCTCATCAGTCACTAAAGCAAAAGATGAAAAGTATGGGTCACTTGTTATCTTAATTAACACCTACCTGGTGTTTTCCAAATGAAGTGTCAAGAAGTAAAGGGCAAATTTGTGTTCAATTAATGCATTCACAATATTTCTCCTCCTAATCCCCTTTAGAAATTCTGTGTTCATCTGGGGAAGAAATAATTTTCCCTGATAAATATGCAATGTGATTTTTTTTTTTTTTTTTTTTTTTGCATACTGTACTGATTTAGGGTCCTATTCTGTATGCCTTGTGAAGTCCATACATTCAATTTAATATAAAATAGGTCATACTACATCCGAGAAAGGGAAACACATTATACTTTATGAATAATATTTAACTTGATCAAATATATTCTCCAAGATGGATTGTATTATTTTCCAAATCAAAATCATCACTATTAACAAAATTGTATAACCTATCTTTCTAGAGAATGTTTTATGCAGTTAATAGAATAAGATCCATAATTTAATGAACAAAACATAGTTATGCTGAACTACTGCTCAGTGCTATTTTTTGCTAAACAAAACCACATTACTGACATGATTTTTTTTTTTTAATATGTTTTAGTGATTAAATGGCATCTTAGCTATTGGGTTGCTTTTCCTTGTAATAGGGTAAAAATTACATGCTTTGCTAGCTTTATAGTCATGATACAAGTCTAGCATATTGAGCTTCTCTGCTTAGATTCTTTGGTGGACTATGGTCAGCAGCATGATAAAGCGGAAACACTTTTGAGGGGTAATCTGAAGGATTTTTATAACTATGCTATATAGAAACAAAAAATTAGCAATGGCCTCTGTTTTTGCATCTCTCCTAAGAACTGTAGCAGCCTGCATCTTGGTGATTTATTGCTTGGACAATAAATCACTATGGGTAAATCTTCACTGAAAATGGTGGTACATGAGGTGCCTGTATGGAAGTCATGATGCCTTTCATCCCTTTTGCCTTCATGAGATCAAGAAGTCCTATTCCTGTACTTGCACATCTTTCTTCCTCCTGTTTGCTGTCCTGACTGATATTCCTTCAGTCCTGTAATCATGTTCTTGGCATCAGCTGTTAGACACTTGGACTTTAGATCCTAAGTATGGGCCTAAAGTATACTTTAAAGTCTGCTATGCCCTTCTGTCTGCCCACCTCCCCTGCCTTCTTGTTGGATTTTCTAATAGGTTGAATAATTGTACCTAAGTCAAACTAAACAATTTGTGTTTGACATGAGTGGGAAGACAGACAATCACACTTCCAAAGAATGTCCCTATGCTTCATTGTTTTAAAAGACATTTCCCCTTCACCATCCCAAAAAGGTGCAAAGTCTTTTTGCCTTTGAGAAAGAGTTACCAGGGACAGCAGTGGGAATCTGGAAGTAGAAGTAGTGTACAAAAGTACACTTTTGTAGCTTTTATAAAAACAGCAGGTATCTGGTTTATGTATGGATTTGTAAACTACACCTATTGGTTACCAGGTATGGCACACAATGAGATATTGGAGTGTACTGTTCATTAATGTGGCACTTGTGGTTTTTCTACTGTCATGTCAGCCAGTGTTGTAGTGTTGTCAGACACTAATTTTTCAAGTAGCTTAAAATTGTATGGTATTGATACAGCCTGATTTGTCTCAAGTCTTAGTTCATGCTAGAACAAAATTTCAAACTAAGAAACTAATTTACTGCAAATTTGATCACTCTTTCAGCTAGCAAAGACTATGCATTATCTTGTAGACAAAAGATAAACCATTATGATTTTCTGCCTAAAGTTCAGCAGTTAATCATATTGCAACAAATGCTCCTACAAACTAATGTAACTTTCAGCTAGGTCTTAAACAGACTTGCATCTTATGTATCTATAGTCACTGTTAAAAGGCACAAACAACATACTTGAACGGGGGTGGGAGGAAAAAGACTGTATGTGATTTTCTGAAGCTTAGAAGAAGCCTGCCTTGCTCAGAAGGAAATACACGTCCAATTAAAAAAGCTTACTTGAGTTAGTAGCAAACCACAAAATATATACACCATTCTCAGAATTAAAACCCCAGCCTGCTTATTGTGGAGCCGTGCATTGACATGGCTGCTGCTTTGCTTATTGGACAACGTATTGCATGTGCAACTGTTTGACTTGTAATTAAATCATGTGCTAACAGCCCTGGCACTCAAAAGCTACTGTTTGTGACCTGGTATTGCCACAAGGAAGGGAAGAAGTCCCTGGCAGTCCCGTTGCGCAGAGCGGCTCAAGGAAGTTGCTGACATAGTGAGCCATGGGCAGGTAAGATGCACTGCGTTGCCTGTGAGGCTAGGGGGTTAAAGGCAGTAGGTAAATCTGGGTGACTTAAAGTCATCAAAAGGCTAACAAATCGGAAAAATACAATGGTAGGTGGATTAGAATAACCCTCCAAGGGGAGAGGGAGGGTCGATAGAGGTAACCACCAGCCAGAGGGGTCTCACAGTATTGTAGAGTGATATTTTTACCTGACAAAGTTTTAGCAAAAAGGGAACCCTTCAGCACTTGCATCTCCTTCCTAACAGAAAAAGGGTACTTGTGTGATTGCAAGCCCACACCTTCAGCTCTTCGGTGTGTTTTCCAAATTGCACCAGTGTTGTGGAGCGACAGCAAAGGGGGTGCTGTAATACCTGGTCTGAAGCGGCACAAAACACTCCCCCAAAACAGACTTCCGCCAAGTTGATAGAGAGAGGCAATTAGAGGGGAGAAGAGTTGTACATTTGGAGTGAGATGGGTAAAATTCCTAGGGATTTATTATAAGAGCTTTGTTACTGAGCTTCAAATCAAGACCTGGAAATTACGTGTTCAGTGTTGAGAGAGAATAAAATACTATTCTGTATCTAGTAAATAGAACAGACTTAGGTCCTCTGTAAAGTGTTCGAAGTTTTTGGGAGCAGTGTTTTTGTTACTTGGAGGCATTACTGTTTGGAAGAATATTAAAAAAGGTTCTGACGTTTTGAAACTGCAGTGAGAATCTAATCCCACCTAGTACGAAGTGTGGAATACTTTTGTGTAGTATGAATTTTGTGTCCCTAATGAGTGTTGTAAAAAAAGTCCTTTTTGTAATCCTTATGCATTTAAATTTCATTAAATATAAACAAATGAGACTCAGAGGAGGTTCTGATCATTCTCGTTAGTTCACACATAATGAAAATAATTAATCGTTTATAGCAATTGGCTTTAAAAAAAATGATTCTTTTATTTAAATTTGCCTGGAAAAAATTATTAAACAGCAATTGAGCAGACTTGGAGCTTTTTAGTGATACAGTTACTCTTGGAAGATGGTAGCAAGATCAAGCCACTTTGGGTTGTGTGAAGTTTCACCAGAGATAAGCATTTCAACTTCTGTGTAAATTGCTGCCTATTAAAACTGACCTAAGTGTTAACTGTTTTAGAGGAGGCTACTTTTGTTAGGAATACTGCATATGGCCCTAGAATGCTAAATGACTGGACTGTGGCAGATGAATGAACTGATTGCTCTTGTTCTAAGTTGTTTATTGATCTTTGACATGCTGAACTATGACATCCACCACAGTATTAAAGCTGGAAAACTTCTGCTGTGAGAAAATGAGTAATACTTTTGGTTTTGATATACTTTTAATTCAACAATATATAGTTTCTGCTCTGTTTGAGCAATGTGTGCTCAAACACTTGTTTTTTTTATTAAGAGTTTACTTAACAGTGGCTAATTAGGTAGCTTAGCCTCAGCTTTTCTTGGGATGTGTAATAACCAGCTGCAGTCTTACTATGCTCTTGGTAAATCTGAGTCAGGCCTAGATGAGAGGAAAAAAGTATGGAGAGGAAGAATGTTGTTATACCTAGGTTTATGCATTCATAATAGTCAGTTAAGAAAAGTGGTGTGACCTCCCTTTTTTTTTTTTTTTAAAGTTTCCAGTCTATTCATTAGTGGTCAAAGGCCAATGGAAAAATACTGATTTTTATCAGGCTGTTTACAGACCTGACTAGGAATCAGTAAGGTTGAAAACATAGAGCACTGCTTTGCTTCTGATTCAAACTTATCCTTTTCCTCTGTGAAGACTGAATGAGAGTGAGACAAGATAAAGACTGTGTTTACAGGTGTAGTCTATATTTAAGTTACTTCAAATATCCACGTACAGGGCTGCAGTGCTGTTGCTACATGGTGTTGAAGACGGGAGATATGAGATGCTGAATCTTCACCTGTGGTATGGTCAAAATAGCTGGTGTGGTATAGATAGCAAGGATTTCTATTTGGCTTGATTATGTTGCAGTGTTAGAAATGGTTTTGGTAAATCTGACTTTTGTTATCTGTCCTCAAATTTGACATGAGGATTCAGCAGGAGAATGTTGTGCAGTACGCCAGTATTGTTTCACATAGCTTGGCTAGTTGTTACATTTTCATATTTTAAAATGATTGCTTTTGTTTTGAGAGAAGCCTTAAAGAAAGGTATTCTCCTCCTCCATTCCAATTTATAGTTAGTTGTCCCTGACTATATGACCCATTATGCTTTCTTGCATAGTACAGAGAACTCATTCTCTGAACTAGCAATACAATGGAACTGAGCAGCTTTGGCGTATCTTTCTTTAAGGCTTGAATCTGAGTGCTTCTAAGTAACACTTCACTGTCACTCCCTTGATTTGTTTTGATTTGTATTTGATATATTTTGGAATATATAAAAGGAGAATGAGCTCCTTCACTGTGTCATAGCAGTTAGACATTCAATCCCTTAATTAAACTGACCCTTTACCTGGAATTTAACTAATGTGTCTGCTTGTAACAAGCAAGTTAGGAAACTTGTTTTCCATTCATCCTTTGTCTACATAGCTGTGTATTGGAGTTTGTAACTAAAATTCAGCAGATTATGTGTAAATCTGAATATAGGAAATATTTTTCAATTATCACTTGTCCAAGTAGGGAACTGAACAGTGTAGAACAGCTTTGGGAGAAAAAAAGTGAAATGCAAAAGGAAGGGAAAGTGCCAAAATAATCTCTTAAAGTCAAAATAGGTAAATTATTATAAGCAATCAGTGTTGGTTTTTAAATTTTGTAATAGACAGTAATGTCTAAAACTTGCAAGGTAGGCTTAAAGTGTGAGGGCTTGAAATCAGGAGTTTCCTGCACTGGATCTTGGTTTTCACAAGGGACTTACTTCTGGTTTATATAGTAAGCATCACCTCAGTGCTGTGCTCAATGCATGCACACCATTTCTTGACTTAGAAGATTCTGGTGTAAAGTTACCTAGATTAACTTTACAGTGACTTTGGAAATATGTTAGAGGGAGTGGAAAATTTCCTTTTAGTATCAATAGACTACATTTTATTGGAATGCTTACCTGGAATTTAGCTAAGGTGTATAGAAGATATATGCTGAGGAAAGACACTGTTGCAAATTTAAATTTTCTGTCCCTGAATCAAGGAGCTCAGAAAGATTAATGAAGACACAACTGCTTTTTATCACTACAGAAATGGGACCTAGAATATTAATCTTTATTCTTTTTTCCATTTATATTTCAAAACAATACCAGTAAATGAAACTAAATAGTCAGAGGGATAAAGAAACGGGGAAGGTACTTCCAAACTATGTAAAGGTGTCTCTAATTGTATGTATGGGAACTGTGAGAGATACTTTAGTCCCATATGAAAAGAATATGGAGAAGATTAGCAAAGTGACAAATGAAATGATGATAAGTAGAACTTGGTTCATTTGATTTTAAATAAAACTTAAAAAAAAAAAAGTTCTGTTGCTATTTATTTCACCTTTTTCTTTCTTACCAAGGTATGTATCTTTTAAGGCCAAGTGTTGGTGGGGTTTCTTTAGTAATTGCTTCTTTTTTTCTTTTTGTCATTGAATAATAGCTTAATTACCATAGTAAATCTCCATCCTAACTGCTCTGTAAACAAATTAGACCTCTCCTTAGGCAGTTTTTTCTCTTCTAGTTTCATCCCTTTTGTCCAGATTCCTTAATTTTTGAATAATATAATTTTCTGCTATGAACAGGTCAGTCCCTTTTTAATTTGACATTACCACTTTGTGTTCTGCCTCATTTCTCCTGTGCATAATGGAGTGTTTGTCACTTCTGCACAGGGGAGAGGGCTTTAATGAATTGCACAGGGTGTGCTGTAATTGACAGTAATGCATTCTGTACATTTTTTAATTAAGTCTGTAGAACTCCCTCATCTAAGGTGGATAACTGTTTCCTGAATTATGCCCTTCTATTTTTATCAGTTTGCCTAATCTTAAAATTTAAATGAATGTGTATTTTTTAATCAGCATATAGTACTTAATATCATCTGCTGCTTCAGAAATAACGGACGGGTGTAAAAAAAGGGTATAATATAGATGCAGAAAAGACTTCAGGAAAATGTCTAAATGATTGATCAAAACACAGATGCCATTTTTCATTGTATTTTCAAATTGAAAAAGTCATTAAAAATATATCCTTGGCCTATTTAATTTGTAATTTCAAGATAGGTTAAATTCATCACTGTGCGGAGGGTCAGTAAAAGTCCAGGGATAAATTATATTCAATTTTAGCCCTTTGGGCCTGATTCAAAGCTTTTTGAAGTCACTGGGATATTTTTCTTTGAGTTCAGCACAAATAATAGTAATTAATAATCTCACTCTTAAGTAGTTCCTGAGTGAAACAAATAATGAAATATGATTAAAAAACTTAAACTTGGCTTGAATGTTTGAATTGTAGAACAATACTGGCAAAAGTCTGAGCTCAGTCATTTATAATCTGTAATGGGGGAGACCAGAACAGGAGGTTTGGTGCTGCAGTTTTTGGAAGGGGCTCTGATGTCACTTCTGTGCGCACTAAAGGCTTGTTAGCATGGTTCTTGGTAGAAGGTGAGCTCTTAGCTCTGATTTTGGCTGTTTGAAGGGCTTCTGTCACCTGTAAAAACCCTCATGGGTATTGAAGGCTGGACCAAGCTTCTAAGAGCCTTTTTTTCAGTGTATGTTTCTAATCATTGCAGTAATTATTTGTTAAAGTACAACTAGCTAAGATGCAACTAAGTGCAATTCCTATTTGAACCAGCTATAGCTTCTTATGGAAGCCAATTAATTGTGAATTTTAATAATTCTGAAAGACAAGGGGTAATTTACAAACAGATGAGAATTTCTTTGTGTGTGTATGTATGTGTATACATTACGTTTTCTTATATTTACACATCTGTAAAAAACTAAAAAAGTAAATCTAATATATTAATCTGTAAAGGAATTGGTGAAAAAATCAATGGTAAAATTTCAGCCTGGTCTTGCTTTAATTTATATAAAGCACTGAAAGAAAATTTAGACATCCTAATGTTGATAACTTAAACCAAATACATTTCTTTTTATCAAGACGAGACAATTTGTTGTAGTAAATTGATCCAGTAGTTTTAAATTAATCCAAATTACTGGAATGATTAATCACCTGCAGCTTTGAAGTGAAATGAATCTTTACATTTAAATCCTCTCACTGGAAGAGTAGTTCAATAAAATACACAATTCAGTGATAATGTTAGATGGGATTAAGCATGCTTAAAACATTGATATTTTTTTCTTCAGTATCATCATTTAACATTTCACTATTTGCACCTCATATTGATTCTAGCCAAGGCATGAATTTTAGCCAACACATGAATTCTTACATTTTGCTATTCCACCAATTATGCATTTCAAGCTATTCAGTCAAATAATAATTTTTTATTCTGTTCTTATGCTAGTGGATTCAACTCAGGTTTGCATATACGACTGTTTCTATAGTAACTGATACACTTCAAAGGAGCAAATAGCAGTTTAAACAATAATTAAAAAGAACAAAATAGGTGGCATAACAAAATATGGAGTAGTGTGAGAATGTTATAAAATTTTCTTGACAATAATTTCCGAATGCAGGTCATTTGTACAGAATGTGTGGCTGACACTCAGGGCTGCAGAAAATACTTGTATTATGTGTAACAGTGATCAGTTTAGAGGGGAAAAAGAGACAAAATGAACAAAATATAAATATATAGAAGTTAGAATAGAGCTTCTCATCTTTACCTTTTTCCTTGATGAAGAATAATAATTCCATTGAAATCCTAGGTTTGATAGAAACTTACTAGTTTTAATAATTTTCATGGGGAATATTTATCAGATGAGGACTGGAGTTTTTGATGAGAAAAGAGACATTTACATGTACCAGATTGCCTTAGCGACCCCTCTCAGAATAGATGATACCTGGAGGCTAAATTACCAAGGAAACTTAAATCTGAAGGATTGATTTTTTTTTTTTTTTTTTTGAGGCATCCTTTCTAATTTTCTATTCCCATGTTCTAACCACTGACTCATTGGATTTCTAGGGGTGGTTCTTGTACTTTTTTTTTAAATTTTTTTTTCAAATGTAAGAATTTAAAAGCTCTAATTTTCATTCTGGTATAGAACAAAAAATTTTATAAACCGGGGTGGTTTGGTGAAGCAAGATAGTTGTTTCTTGCTGGTGAGAAGATATTAAAAAAAAAAAAGTGAATTAAATTTATGTCTATAAATGAAACCTCAACATAAACAACAGGTTTTATTTTGTGTTGCTTTATTGAGGCTGTCCCAGTTTTTTAGTCTAGGGTCTTCACATTCCTTTGTGTGGATACTTCTTGTGTGTAATGAAGTTTTTGTAGACAGGTGGCATCTAGAATTTTCTCCCATTAAATTCCTAGGAAAAATTATAATTTAATTTAGCTATAGACTTCATAGACTGCTTTAGGGCAGCTTCCCCAGCTAAGCACATCTTCTCTGAGGAGTTTTCAGGAAATTGCTTTCAATGTATTCAAACACCTTTCAGAGAAATCTACCACAGAGAGAGTACTGTCCACTAACAGAGGAAGTGTTGAAGGTTGGCAGTGAAGTTACTTTTTGTTACACCACATAACAAAATATACTCTAATAGGTTAAAAAATAATTAAGGTTTCTTGATTGAAGTTTGGTTTTGATAACGTTAATTTTACATACGAATCATGCTGACAGTACTGAAGAAATGCTATTTACACTACATGTTAATGGCATAACACCCTACACTCCACATACCTCTATGGAAAACATTATTGTTATCTGAATTTAATGAATACAGCCTATGAGAAGCTGAAAGAAGGCTAGGTAAGTAATACTGTTTTGTAGTAGAAAATATTATTTAAGTAATTGTTTCAAATATGTTACAAATTGCATGTCTCTGCAAATTTCTGTTTAAAATTGTCAGTGTTTAAAGTGTTAATTGATGTGTGCACATCAGGAAAAGACATTTTATTTATCTAACAGAACAGGTAGATACTCCATTGGCGTACCTATTAAAAGTGGTGAAAAGATACAAGATAAGACCTTGTAAGATATGTTAGTCATAAACACTGAAAAAAATGCATGAATGAGTGAGCCTTGTATAATGATTCAAGTATCTTTCTAGAGTGAAGCACCCACATAAGCCAGTAGTTTGGTTTTTTTGGTAGGTTGGTTGGTTTTTTTGTTTTGTAGGGTTTTTTCTATTACTGTTTGCATCTCCAGGAAAAAAACCACAAAGCATACACTTATTGATTTTTGAAGAATGTTGGGTTATGTGTTGTTTTGTTGTGTTTGTGGTTTTGTTTGTTTGTTTGTTTGTTTAAGTAAAACTAGTCAATTTTAACAGTATATTTAAATTTTCTCTCGTTTAATTCTAACTTCATAGAGTGTAATTTCCTAGATAGAGCCTTCAATTCTCTTAGTCTGTTTTAGGTCAGTCTTTTTGGATTTTTCCTCAAAAGATGTAGCCCTTCATAAAGCCCCTTCTCCTAGAAGAAGTAAAGAAAACTTGGAATGCTGCTTTCCCACAGTAATTAGATGTTTATTTTTCAAACAGTAACATATTTGGGAATTTTAAAATGACATGACTTCTTCTGGAAACTCTCACTTTTCCTGGCACTTGTTAAAAGTTTGTATCAGATGTTTACTTAGAACAGCTACTGAAATGTACAGTTTTCAAAATACAGCTTCATTCAAAAGTTTGAATTTAGTGTTCTTCCACTTGAAAATTGTTCTGTGTAAATTGGAATTTTCTGCACTAGCAGTTGTGAGACTCTTCAATGGTTATATAACAACCTGATTACCAGCCATATTCTTTTTACTGGAAAAGGTTCTGTCAATTGTGATTAAGTGAAGAGTTAATATTCAAGTAATACTTCTATTTAGTTGGGGAAGAAGATCTAATTGTTGAGCCAACTTTTAGATCCTATTAAATGGCTTAATGGAAAATAGGTGCAATTGTAGAGACATTAGTCATAATACCAGCTGTATGTTTACGAACTGGTGCCGTTGGACAAGCAATTGAATTTTAGGAACTTTATTCTTTGACTTTGTCCCAAGAGCATTTGGCACTTAGTCAACTAAATGAGATTACTATAAACTTTGTAATTTATCCATTGTACTTTACTATTCAGAAGGAATAGCGTTGGCATGAAAGTCTCATGAAACTCTGTGTTCTTCACAAGGACATAGCTGTGCTGCTGTTTCCCATGCTTCAGTGGGCATGTAGTTGCTATATCCAGATTCCTTGTTACTATTGGATACTCTACCAAATTAAGAGATTGATCTTCCCTATTGCAATCCTGCAGAAAAACCTTACAAAGAATTTTACTATGGAATAGTAATATGGAATACTATGGAATTGTCAAAACTGACAGAAGTTGAAGTGTCTTATGGGGAGGATTTGGGACGTTCATCTGTATCCAAGAAAACACACATTTACATATTCAAGCCTATTTTTGGCAAAAACTTTTCAAATCCCATTGCTTTTTTAACTATGGATACAGTGTTAAATTGTGTCCATAAAGAATAGTTCTACTTTGACATATGTCAACATAAAAAATTAAATTGGATTTCTTTTCTGACCCTTTTCCAGGGATATTACTGCACTCTTATACTTTGAAGTAACCATGGCTATAATTGCTGGAAGGGGTAAGTGACGCTTCGGTAGTGGTATTCTTCTTTCTACTCATAAGGTCCAGTCAAGATAATTTTGAAAAATTATAAAAAATTTTAAAAATATAGCTGCTTTTTTTTAGTTATAAGCTTTCTATTATGCTCTCTAAGCAGAACACTTATGTGATACTTTATAAGACACTGCTGTATATTCATCAGGAAAAAGAAAAGAATGGAAAAAGGTAATGAATATCACCTGTCAGGAATGTCACCTGTTCTGCTTGCTTCGTAAACACATTGTACAAAATCCGTAAGATGTGACTTCTCTGTCTCTTACGAAACCTCAAGAACGTTTTACTGCTTTGCATACTCTGTCAAATGCCCATAGACCCTGCTGTATTCATGGTGCAATATGCTCACATTGAGCAGGTCCTATGGAGAAAAAGAAAGATTGCCTGTAATGTGGACATCATTTCTCACTCTCATCTTTATAAGATGTTGTTATTTTCTAAGGATGAGTAGATTTTATGTCATAAAGCTGATGGAAGCTCAGTCTTTAAAATTCTTTCCAAAATTACCTTGTTTTGGACTGAATTGCTAGTAGCTCAGGTAAATGGAATGCATTGGTGGTGAAACTAAAGAAGGTACAATCTTTTAAGTGTATATGCCTTTTTTTTTTTTTTCAGTTTCCTTCTAAGAATCTTAAAATATACAACTTTCCTACAGTGTTCTCGTCAGGCCTCTTAATTGCCATGATTATACATTTCCTCAGTTGTTTTTGAACCAATTTTATCACAACTATATTGTTACCTCAGTGTTTATTTGCTTGACTTTTTATTTCACCAAACTAAAAAAATAATTTATAATAAATATTTTTCACTTTAAACTATTTCAAGCTTTACCCAATCTGTTTCCATTTCTGCATCATTAATTTCTTTGCATATGTTTTAATATCCATTGTCAAAAATATATTGGACCCTAGGGGATTATTATGTTTTCTTCTATATTTCCCTAATGATGGCAGGCTCTCATAAAAATTTCAGTATGAGTTTTGAATAGCTGTTTGAACAATGATATTTAGAGCCAATAGATAAATAATAGACAAATTGTCCATTAATAGCACACAACTTGCTATATTAATTTTCTATTTTTTAATGTTGAATGCAGAGCTTGCCATTTTACATTTAGTATTCGTAACTTGGATCATTTGGGTATTGTATTTATTTCATAGTAATTGACTAAGTTTGTCTTTAGGAAAGACATGCTTATAAATATTCATGACTGTTGTGTACTTTCTACTCGGACATTATTGGAATGATATAGTGTTTTTATTTGGGTCAAGGAAGAAGTGTAATGATAAAGAGTTAATTCAGACTGAAATAACGATGACTTCTGTATACATATGCAGATTTTCAGCTTCTTTGTAATGATGCTTTCGATTTTTCCACGTTTGAAAAACACAACAATATAACTTCGTCATGCTTTAAAATGCTGGTAAATCATTTAACATTGGCTAAAGTATGGTTAAAAATATCTTGAGAACAGCACTTCCTCTGTCTGTACACTCTTAGTTAAGTTAGGTCTTTCTATTTTGCTTTTAATATTGTGTAGTGCAATCATAGGCCAAATATCTTCAAATGCCAGAAAAAAGAAAGATTGTGTTCTGCTATGTAAGTATCTAGAACTGCAGGGAGGCAATTTGGGAGGCTTGTACAACCTAGACTAGCTTGCCATAATGATGCAAAGGCTGTTACAACACTGATTCCTGTTGGGTAGTGTGCTCCTGCCATTTCTGCTGCCTTTCCCACTGCACCCTACTTTCTTCTTCTATATCCAACAAATTAAAGATATTACAGAGCAGATTGACTGCAGCTGGCTATGGTGTGCCACAGGAGGAATTCTAAGATGCTCATTCAAAACAGCTTTATGTTTTTACAGTATCAACCAGCACGCATTCAGAATATAGAGGGAATCTCTGTTTACACTGTAGTCTTCTAAGGTGGTTGTCTAGTAGCACTGATGTTTTCATTGTGCTGAAATGCTGTGGGTCCTAGCTGATCATCAAGATGCAGGGCTTCTGCTGGACTTCACTGACAGATTAAAAGATTTTGTTGTCTTAATTCATTTTGAACAAGTATTAGTTTAGCCATATAATTGCATGTTTGCTTCCCCCTCCCACCCCCTTTAATTCTACAACAGTCCAGCATTCTGTTCTCAAAACAGTTCTGAAAGTCTCTGCCCAGTGTTTTTTGGAGAGGGAAAGAATGCAGACTAGATGAATTTAGAAAAATAAATTTTTTGAAAGGAGATATGCTTTGCTCTAGGAATAGCTGAGGAGGAGAACGTTTAAAGGAATTGCTTCTCGCAAGTGGAAGAACTTAGTGCAAGGGATTTTGGAGAGTTTTACTGAAATGTTTTTGAGAGAATGAGATGAATGAGAGAATATCTCTCAGAATGAAGCATCATCTCTGTATAGCTGTGTGCATGTGTAGACCTAGTTTTTATATTGAACTGTTACCTTGTTCCAGTGCATGCCAGTGTGAGGGGCCTACTTTTGCCTCTGTCAGGCGAAGAGTGTGTAGCTCGTTGTTTCAAAGCCCAGATGGACTGTGGCGACCACCGATGTTGGGGAGGGCTCTTTCTCAATTTCTCTTGCTAGAGGATGATCGCAAATAGGTTGTAGCCTTACAGCAAACCTCATGTCCCTCAGATTAAAGAGACTTGATAAAGCAGGGATTTCTGTGGTATGTTAGTAATCTGATATATATATTGTTAGTTTGTTGTTATATTCATTATCTCTTTTAGTCAGAAGCTTGTGAAAGTCTTCCATCAAGCTCAGATTTTAGAGTCTTGCAGTGTTATATCTATCTTATATATAGCTCAAAATATACTAACCTTTTCCTTAAAACAAATGACACTGTCACTTGCAGTAAATAAGGAAGACTAGTTGCTACATTCTGTTTGCAGCTATTTCTGGGTTTAGTCATGGTTTGCTAGTTACAAGAACTTTTCCTAATGTGATATGAGAGAGTGCTTTGATCTTCTGAAAGAAGTGGATCACTCTGGACCTCGTCTTGCATTCATTGGAATAGTGCTTCTGCTATCTTTTAATGGTGTGACCCATGACCATAGTTATAGTCTCACTCTTTCTTTTAAGAACTTCTTTTTATTTCAGTCACTTTTAGCTCTTCATTTCTTGTATTTCGGTGGAGGGGCATAGCTGATTGATTTGGTGTAATACATGACCTCCTGCCCTCTGGGAAGTCAGTGAATTCTTCGTGCTGAAGCTTTTCTAAGAGATATTTCCAGGGCTCGTTTTAAATCTAAAATTGATTGTGTTAGCAGTCATCTCTGTGTGACAGTTTCATTTACTTCACATGCTAATCTGTCAGATAACATGGCATCTCTCGCTGCCCCCAAATTCGCAGCATTCATTTACTAGTTTTACATTGCAACAAATGCAAAAATAGATTCACCTTAGTGCTGAACCGTGCCATTACATTTCAGCCTCAGTACAACTGCTGATTGTTTGGGGCGATAGTGCTCTTTTAAGAGGTCTATAATCTCTGGAAGTAATTATCACTTAGTGATTCAGGAACAATTTGGTTAAATGTTCTCAAACATTTAAAATGATCTTCTCTTTCTGTGCCATGCATAATGTGATTTGCATGAAAACACCACCTGCATATCTTTGTGAGCAGTTTTTCAGAGTTTACACATAATTCTTCCTATGCTGTACTGAAAACAACATTCAGTGATTTCACAGCAGTCATGAGAATACCAGATTTGATGTCTGCTATTCTTCAAGCACCTTATTAAAGCACTAATTATGATTCTCATCAATAGATATGAAAGTATTTTATAAAGGAATCAAATGCCAAATTGATCAGACATTTCTTATTGACCTATTTACCTATTTTCTCTTGATGGGCGGGGGGGTGTTAATGTGTATGGTTTGGGGTTTTTTTGTGTTTTGTTTTGGGTTTCTTTTTTTCCACTTTTTTGTGGGAATGAAAAATATTTTTATTTCAGGTTGATGTAACATGCCCCCCTGAACCATACAACGAGGTACTGTTTCTACCACAGAGAGTTGCTTTACGTGAGCTGTGTGGATTGGTTCCCTGGTTCTTGCACATCACTGTGATGTTTTGCAAGTTGAAATGGGTGGCACTTGGTGGAAAATGTGTTACATCTCGAGAAATCAGACCCTCTATTTGGTTGGATGGGAGTGCGAGGTGTTTAAACTCTGCTTCAAAGACATCAAGTTCAATGGACTGTGTAAATATTTTCTATTCTGAAAGATAGGAGACCAAATTGCAGGGGAGGCAAATTTCCTGCTGTTTTGCATTAAGCCTTTAGTTGACCTAGGACAAAAGTCAAACCTCTTTAATCCCAATTGAGTGTCCTACTGACTATTCCGCTATCTCATTTTGTAGCATCAGGCAGAAGAATCATAGTGTAGACTTCCATTTGGAATGCAAGTTGGCTAAATAAGCAATCATAAATGTTAGAAAAACATGTCCTTCGTTCCTCTGAGAACTTGACTAGTGGGATGTATAAGTCATTGGAAAACAGTCATAGAGAAGTGATTAATATTGATAACTATTTGTCTGCTGCTACCTGAGACATTCAGATACCTCTTAGCAATGCAGATGCTGGAAACTCTTTTGAAATTGATATTGCTATAATTAAATTACTTTATTTTTTATTCCTTGCCAACATTGTGCATGGGTCCAAAGAAAACATAATTTAATGATACATCTGTGAAATTTTTGCTTTTGCAAACTAGTGAAATAACATAGTTGCACTATGCAACTGCTTCTGACACTATTTTCATTCTGCCAGACCTACTGAATATTTGGCACTGCTTTTCTGGCCTTGTAGCTGTTTGTTTAGGATTGAGAAGAGTTTTGGAATTATTCATGACATCTGAGAGGACAATAAAAGTTATTTTGAGAAAGATACTCACAGTTGTGTCTTTACCAGTGGCACATCATCTTCTGTTGTCACTGAGATATTAATATTTTAGCTTTCGGGTTTATTTTGTGTGTGTATGTGGGCATGCGTGGCTCAGTGCTGGTAAATAGTACAGAGGTTATTGCTCTGCAAACTCACACTGTGTGAAAGCATTTCTGGTACCCGTTTTAAGCGTCACGATGAACATGTTATGTGTGAGGCAATACAAAGTCAGGCCCCTGTCATGATCTGTAATATCTCCATCTAGTACTAGCTCTTAATTCACAGAGCTAAAGAACAGAGGTGTAGAGGAGAATGCAAACGCCTATCTAGTATGCTATATAGCTGGCTGCCAGTGTATACATTCTCATTGTTATGTACTCCTTCCCACCTATTATGCTAGCAGTGTATGAGGGGTAAGACATCAGCTAATGCTATAACTGTCACGTTGTGCAGTAAGAGATACGTACTGAACATTGTATTTTTGCATGGACTATGTTCATCTTGGAATGTATAAATTGTAAAAAAAAAAAGAAAGAACTAAGGCAGAGAGTGAGATGTTAGTCATTGACATCAATAGAGCAGAATCTGATAGCAGAAGGCTTTATGAAAAACAAAGTCACAGTAGCTTTCAAAATGTGAGAAAACACTTTATGACCTGTGATACTGGACAGATACGACTAAATAGATAGCAGAGACCTATAGCTTTTGTGTACTGGCAATCATCAGGTTTTCTCTCAGAAATGAAAATTTCCTCAGATCTGGTAGCTACAAAATGCTATAAAATAGTAAAGTGCAAGACTTTGTGACACAATGAAAATTATGACCCTCTTCACAAATAGTATCTCTCAGTGGAAGGAGGACAAGGAGTACTACTAGAATCTGTCCAAAAATATTTCTAAGAGCTAGCTTACAGAATATGAAGGCAACGTGTTTTAAAAGTGGTTTTGGGCAAATGTTTGGCTATTCTACATAAGACTACCTCTGAGACTTTATCCATCTTGCATATTGCATATATTTTTCATGCAAAGTAAAATTAGACTCCATTAGATAATCTGACACTAACAAAATTAATTTTAAGAACAGAATAATATTTTTTTTAAAATGTGTAGTAGTATGCTATCTGGAGTATTGTGTCCAGTTCTGGGCTCCCCAGTTCAAGAGACAGGGGACTTTTGGAGAGAGTCCAACAGAGGGCTACGAGGATAATTAAGGGACTGAAACATCTCTTGTATGAGGAAAGGCTGAGAGACCTGGGGCTGTTTAATCTGGAGAAGAGAAGGCTGACGGGGGACCTTATCAATGTCTATAAATACCTGAAGGGTGGCTGTCAGGAGGATGGATGAAGCCGGCCTCTTTTCAGTAGTGCCCAGTGATAGGACGAGGGGCAGTGGGCACAAACTGCAGAACAGGAGGTTCCACCTCAACATGAGGAAAAACTTTACTGTGAGGGTGATGGAGCACCAGAACAGGCTGCCCAGAGAGGTTGTGGAGTCTCCTTCTCTGAAGACCTTCAAAACCCAACTGGACGCGTTCCTGTGCAACGTGCCCTAGGTGGTCCTGCCTTGGCAGGGGGGTTGGACTAGGTGATCTTCAGAGATCCCTTCCAACCCCTACCATTCTGTGATTCTATGCTGAAAGTGTAGACAGTTAAAATAATAAAACCTTTTTCATATCTGCTGTATTTCATGTAGGCATATTACTTCCTTCTTTATATGCAGACTACTTTCCTATGAGTTGCAAGTAGGAAACTGGATTTAGTATTTAGAGCTGAGAACATGACCAACTTGATGCTATTTACGTTTTTAATTTCAAAGTTTTATTTATGTAGCAGCAATATCTGTCCCCGTTATATGAAAAGCAGTTTCCATAGTGGAGGCTTAAGTATTTGGGTCATCTTCATGTTGGCTGATTTGGAGAGATGATTTGCTTGAAAATTACTTAAACTTTTTTTTATTTATTTTTTTGGCTGGTCTGTTTTTCATCTGAATCTCTCTCTGTCTCTGTCTCTCTCTCTCGATGGATACTTACACTGACATTATAAAAGGGCTTGTATGGAATATGAGAGGATCAGAAGACAAGAATTGTGTTGCTTTGGCTGCCAGTGCCTAACCATGCTTATAGTGGAGATAATGTTAAATTAGTTGTCTGCAGTGCTTTTAAGACACAAATGAGTGCTGGTAGCTGTATTTTCCTACGGTGACAAACTGTTGAGAGGTTTTTCCTTTCCGTGGAGCTTTGCTTCTCCACCTCTTTATTTTTACTAAATCTGAAGCTAAAATCTAAATTCTACTATTGCTAGCATGATTATTATGGCATTTAAGAGCTTAGAAATGTGAACGTTCCCCTTGTGCTTACAGCCGTTATTGGAAAATGGAAATACTAAATGCTAATATAATCTGAAAATTTTGCTCTGTTGGCAAAAAGTCTCATGCTCTACCATTTTCATACTTTACACATTTAATGTGGTAAAAACCTAATTTAATGTCATAAAAATGCTGTGGTTTAAAGTTACTATTCTTGTGTTGCTTTGGGCTACATGCATGAATATCGTGGTATTGCTGGAAAATGTAGTATGATCTGTTGTGTTGTGTATGAGGAAGTCATTAAAGCCATGGATGGAAAACCCACATAATTCTAGTTTCCCACAGTTTTTGCATTTATGTGACTGAAGTGCCTTATTTCCCAATCTACTTTAGGAAGACTTGTGAATAAAATGTAAATTATGCTGGCTTCAGATGTATGTTAGCTGAATCTGAAGCACTTGTCACATGTTAGTCATGTTAGTTATGGCATACAGCTATTAGCTGATCCTGATAAGATGCCTATAAGTGTTTTGTTAGAAAGGAAAGTTTAGAAGATGTCCAAAGTTACTGAATGCCTCAGCTGCTGAAGTAGAAATACAGTTCAGCTCATCAACTGTCTCCTGTAGACCATGCCTCTTAACAAGAACAATTGGCTTATACACATTGTTGAACTATGGTAGAACGGTGAAGTGATTAAAGAAATGAAACATGGCACAGTGTCTCTCTTGCAACATACGTTAAATAGGAAACAGAAATATAATTGGAAATAAGATGGATTTTGTACTGTTTACCTTAGAGAAAGCTAAGTGTGTCTCTGTCTGGAAATTAATTTGAATATTAGAAGCATATATAAACATTGAACTTACTCTCATCACCTAGTCCGAACCCAGCTGCGCTGTCCCAGGCCTCCTAGCACTTTGGGTTACATATATTCTCATATTCATCCAGCTAGGTTTCCATGTCTTTGAAGCCTTCAATAACAAATTCTATGGACAGTAAGAATGAATTTTCAGTATCTTTCCAAATGTCTTCTAGCTAGCGCACAATATTCTGGTCTGACAAACTGTTTACTTTCCTGCTGTTCCAGTGGATTCTAGTGTTGTTTGCTATGAAGACTGTGGAGTACCATTATTTTGCAAGCCACTTGTTTTACTTTACTTTGTAGTTGTACCAAGCAATGAAGGAAAGCAAGGAAAGTCCCAAGTACTTTCATTTTTCTTTTTTAAATAACAAAAATTCTTGTATTCATCTACATGGATTTCACATTATAGTAGTAGTACTTACATTTGAGTTGTTTATATCCTCTTGGAACGCACATTACCCAGCAATGTTTTCTTGCAGCAAAGGAGCCTAGTAAGATCCTGGGCTGCCTCAGGAAAGTGTTTCCAGCAGGTTGAGGGAGGTGAATCCTTCTGCTCTATTCAGCACTGGTAAGGCCACACCTGGAGTATTGTGCCCAATTTTGGACTTCCCAGTACAAGAGAGTAGCAAAGGGCCACTGTGATGATTAAGGGACTGTGGAGTATCTTTCCTATGAGGAGAGGCTGAGAGAGCTGGAATTCTTTAGCCTGGAGAAGAGAAGACTCGGAGGGGATCTCATCAATGTGTGCAAATATCTGGAGGGGGGACGTGTAAAAAAGACAGGTGTGAAGAATTTGTCTGCATGCACACGTGAAGATGAGTGAAGCATAGTAAGATTGGATAAACTTGTTTGTAAAGATACAGAGACATATGGTGCTTGAATCTTAATTATATGTTGTTATTTACCTGCCTCAACAGCAATAAGCAGGGAAGATAAAAAGCCAGCTTCAGATTTAGACCACTTCCATGTTTCTTTATACCTGGTGATCCTGCACTGGTAAAATAAAATATTGTCCCTTACAAGCCTTACCTTACAACTTATTCCTCAAACACAAAATAGTGTTTTGCAGTAATTTATATACAATGTCCTGCCTCAAGCTATGCAGAATTTCTGTGAACGTTTTTAGCTGGGTATCTGTTCATATAATCTTTAGCAATCAAGTTTTAAAGTATAGGAGAAAAACATACCAAATCATTTATGGGCAGATATTGTAAAGTGTGTAAAGGAAAGAATTCGTCAGAGTTTTGCAACCTGAAAATTAGTTCTTGAGACAAGTATAGATGGTGACTGACTTCTAGTTAATACACTGTTCTCTAGTAACAGTATTTTTTTTTCTCCCAGTAATCTGTACTGATAAAATAATAGGATCCCTCAGGCATGGTACTAACTGCTTTATACTGAATGTATGCAGGTATGTCTTACTCAAACACTACTGGAGAGGGGTGTGTGTTGTGAGGGTTTTTTTGTTTGGTGGGGTTGGTTTGTTTTTTGTTATTGGGCCTTGTAATTCAGTGGAGATGTATACATGATAGGATCGAGAAGAGTTATTGACTACTGCTGACTGAACTAAGAGGAATATAGCAACAGAATGACTGAAAAGATTGAGAAAAATAACTCTTTTATTGATTGATGCAACTTGGAGTAGGCCACGTGTGCAACCTGCAGCTGGCCTGCTCTCTATGCTCTTTGAAAACATGAAAATTCTTTAAACTGGTCAAGTTGAATTAATGTTGCTAATAAGGACAACATATATGAATGCTTTAAGTTCTCAATTGTGGATTCAAAATTCGCTGCATTTTGACAGCTTTAACTCTTCCTGGGTTTTTTGTTGGTTTTTCTTTTTTTTAAGATGACTACACTTCAGAGCACCACCATGGATCATAAAAGATAACTGGTTTAACATAAGGAACATATGTTTTTGAAAATGTCAAAGGTATGACAATGCTGTAGTATTCAGAGTTCTAAAAATGCATCTTGGAATTTCTTCTCTGACATTAGATTGAGAGAATGGCTCTAGTGAATGTCTGGCTCCTTTTATTTATTCCATCTGCTACTAATAAAAGAAGACTTCCTTTGAAGTTTTAGGCATATGATATTATTGGTAATTACATATTAGCTCATTCTAATCTTATGAGGATGCCAAGGTCTCTTAAAACATTGCCTTGCCTGTTGTCATTCAGAATTACTTGTTGATTATTCATGAGTATGAGGAAGAGCATTTAAAGGGAATATTTAATGTTTTTCTATTAAAAATTGAATTGAAGACCTGATGCACTGAATTGTACGAAGGGCAAACAGCTTGAAGAATCAGCGTCAGGCAGTTTGGCGAAGCAATACTTTATTTATCTATTTAATTTTCAGTTGTAAACTTTGCACATGGGAATTGGAGATGGTTGAGCAACTGGGAGCAGATGTGTTGGGTAATGGCCGCCGGAGGTTTTGGCCAACCTTTTTTATTTTTTCTAACATGTTCCATAGATACTGTGAATGTTGGTAATAGGAACTGGGTGAAAACTATACAGCAGTGTAAAGAGCAGCATGTGAGAAGCGTGTTTCGGGATTTTACATCTCACTTACAGTTGTCAGTGCTGTGTAGAGTTTTACTCGCTTCCTAAAATAATTGTTTAATCTGGAGAGGTGTTAGTCTAATAGCAAAAGAAGTTCATGCCCTTTTTGCTGAAGTAAAAAGCAGCATGGCATATAAATAGTCTTCTCATCTGCTGTGTGGTTTTAGTCACAGGGGTGTGTTCTTATGCTTTTGGAAGCTACAGAAATCACTGCATGGATGTGTGGCACTAGCTGTTGAAAAGTCATAGCAAATTAGTGGAAATCTAGAGAAATCGTACTACATTAGTGTGTGTAACATTTTCCTCAGCAGAATAAGCTACCTGTTGGTCACAGAAGGCATCTAGAAGTATCTGTCAGTGTTTTCAAACATTTGATACTTAACCAGAAGTATCAGGATGGGAACTGCTGTCTTAAGTGAAAGCTTCTGAGTCTGAGCAGGGCAGGGAAAAGAAAGTGGTAGTGGTGAATACACATCATATGTGGTAGTATCATAACTTTGCTTCACCCACAGTAGAAAAAGGCGGTGATATTAAAGTTTATTTTTTGCCTCCTAAGGCACTCAAAATAGAACTCCTAGAGATTCCCATAGTTTGCTGTATTTGCTGACTTGATGTCATACGATAGAGTGTTGCCAGAAGGTCAAGGAAGGCTATATCAGCATTACTTGGCTCTTAGAATATGGCTTACTTGGTGTGTCTAAACTTTGGAAGCAAAATTTATTTTCCTTGGAAATTCTTTTTTTGGAAATTAATTTTTAAAGACTTCATTTTTATTCTTATATAATGCGTTAGGCTTCTAGGTTTCTGAAAAACTGTGCACCTCCTATGTCTTTGAGCAAAGGTTTTGAATTGATGGTATATTCTGTCATTGTGTACATAGCTATATTTTATATTTTATTTATGTCTAACTGTTTTAATTCAACTGCAACAACATCTTGTTTTTAATCTCAGCAGTTGTCACAGGTGTGGGATAACAATAAAAATGTTGCATCTTACATCACTTTGCACTGCCAGGGCTCTACTGAGACTTAATCTACATGCAACATCTCTGCAGCATGTAAAGACTTTAATAAGAGAAAGTCAATGAGCCTCGTGTACCTTTTATAAAACATGACATAAGGCAATATAATTAAAACTAAACTTATTTCCTGTGGTGAAATTAACTTACAGAAATGAAGGTGTTTATTTATTAAATAGCATCTCTGGAGTTCTCGCCTTATTCTTGGCCCTCCTGGGAAAGTTTTGATTGTTTGCTTCCTTTCTCTTGCCTGCTTGCTGTGTAATTTAAACCTGATATCTTCCTTTGGGAAACAAAATTTGATCGGAGAACAGCCTGCATCACTAGCTAAACAAATTACCAATGTTTTACTCACTTTTCTTTCCCTATTCTTTCCCCCCACCCCTAGCTGTAAGAGAAAGAAAAAAGTGTGTAGAGGTTTTAGAAACATAGTAGTGCAGAGCAAATTGTTTTTTCAGTAACAAGAAGGACCTTTTCTTTCAGGGTAGGCAAACACCTTTTTTTTTTTAAGTAGCAAAAAAAGATAGCAGGTGGTTGCTTTTTTGTTTGTTTGTTTCCTGTTTCCCTTTTAGTGTTCATTGTTGGTCTCCTAGCATGTGAACTGACTGGGTGCAGCTGCTTTATGTTATATAACATGTAGTTTATGGAAAGATTAGAGAGATACATGAAATCAGTGTTGGTTGCCACTTAGCTTAAAATGGCTACCAGTGTCTTTACAATGATGTATTAAAATAGAGCAGAGTTTTGTTGCCTTCATTAACAAAAACAAGTATCAGTGAAGGGCGAAAAGAATTATTATGGCCAAAATAAAGAAAGGATAGTTGTTTCTTTGTGTGCCATGTTTCTGCCAATAAGACTATTGCAAATATAAGTTTTTTCTTTTAATATGAAAGTATGTTAAAATATGGGTAAAATCAAATCTTCATGCTCATAAACTTCAGTTGTATGAGTTTCAACCTGGATTCTATATGGAACTGATCTGCATGGTTTGGATTTCTGAAGTTATATGAACAGAATAGTTATTCTTTTCATAAGGACTTAGTAAAGGATATTTTCATAATCCTTTCTGCATAGGCAAAAAATTGAATGATTTAGATCTTGCAGTCCTTACAAAGTAGTAGTAACTTGAAACTGACTTGGCAGATTTTTTTAATTTATATTTTGCACACCTATACACTGTCTACATGGAAATTTTTTTTTTTTTGCAAGATCATAATGGTTTTCCTGTATGTTGTAGTACTGAGAACCATTTAGAATATTCATTTGGAAATTGTAAGCCGCTCAAGTTTCATGTTCTAATAGAAAAGAGAATTTTTTTTTTTTTCTTAGCAATGATACTAACGTTGTGCTAGAAAATTCACAAAATAAAAATCAGCAGCCGGCACCTCATCATGCAGTGAGTAGAAGTTTTATAACTGTAATATTTAGAAATAAATTGATACTACACTGTATCTTTTGGTTTGAGTGAAGAAGTCCTTTATCATAGTGATATATGGCAGCATTTTGGCTGCCACAGATTTTCCGGAGGCAATATCATCACATTTTTAATCTGCTTATCTGCATCAATGGTACTTGTGATTTAGGTTCCATTCTAGTGTTGTGTGAAATGTTTGCTAGTATATGCTTTTTGACGAGATATGAAAATCAAAAAGCAATCCAAGTTTTGATTATTTTTTTTAGATGACTTCTAGATTGCTAACTCTGATTTTTCAGACTTGCCAAATTTGTGTATACTATTAGTATAGTCTGAATAACATTTTGAAGAACTGGAGTTAGAGAAAATGAAAACACTGACTTGCTCTAAAGATTTCAGTGAGGTAGAGAGGTGGTCTGGAAGGCTTCTTTAATGTACAATATCAGACGCTGAAGGAAATCACACTTCAGATGCAAGAGGGAGATATTGGTTTATTTCACTGAACAGGAAGAAAGTTTAGGGGAAAGACGGATTTTCACCTTACAGAAATGGTAGGGCAGCTTCTGGGTCGTCCGTTGCTCTGTGTGTCCCTTGTATATGAGAAGTAACTCTCTTAGCGAGTATAGTGAAGTGGAACTCTAATATTTTCTGTCTCTTAACAAGTATAAATTGATGGCTTCAGATTAATATTAGGTATTTGATTTCTTCAGATCATTAGTATCAAAATTGTGTTTGAATTTACATTGCTCTTATTCTTGCACTGCATATCATACAAAAAGTGTGGAAACGAGGAATACAAAAAAATTTGCCTTTTATTTTTAGATGAACTAAGCTAGAACAATATATGATAAATTATCTGAAAGGTTTGAATTTACTAACATAAAATTTCCGGAAATTAAACAGTGTGTGATTCTGAAATACTGACATAAATGTTTTCTTTCATAAGGTAGCACATTGGATGAATCACTAAACAAGAGTAACTGCTACCCAAAATAAATAGTTCTTTTATAAAAAGATTATTGGGTTTTGCCATGGCTGTGAGTTGATCAAGAAGCACTTTGGCTTGATCTTTATAGGAACTATTAAGAGGAACCAAAGTGACACTAAAAGTTGTCCAAGTGGAAGTTAAAAAAACCTCCTTAACCTTTTAAAAAGCATACAAAATACTGCAGTTTTTTCCATGCCCCCTGAGTATTTTGTTTTACTCTTTTGTAAATCTTGTTGTGGGTTTTTTCCTAATTTTTCATCGTGCCAAGGGATATAAGCATTAAAAGGATTTTTAAACTGATTTTTAAACAGAGATTTTTTTCTGCAAGAGTACTGAAGAATAAATGTATTTTTTCATAAGAACTCTTTTTCATTCCATGCTTCTAAAGCTTCTCATCTTACAGCCTTTAATATCTTCTTTTTGGAATCATTTCTCCCTTACATCCTGGAGTAATACAGGTTTTCCATGGGCTTGTAACTTCTTTACTGTGCACTTTTCAACTTTTGTGATATTTAATTGCTAGATAAGTTAATTTTTCTCCTTATGGGATCTGCCATTGATGGCTTTATAAAGTGTGTCCTCTCATTTTAAAACAATTAGTCCTAAGAAATGTAATTTAATGAAATTAAATTCATGAGGGAGGTAAACACCAGAGATGGAGAAGAGCTGTTTAAACTGAAGGACAATATTGGTATAAGAACTAATGGGTGTAAGATGGCTATGAATAAATTCAAGCTGAAAATTAAACGAAGGTTCCTAATTGTTAGAGCAGTGAGGTTCTGCAATGGTTTTTCAATCAAAGCCAAATCATAAGCACTCTTAGGAAGAAGTTTGATTGCCTGATGAAAATAATTAAATTATGCAGTACTTGTCATGGCTGGGGACCGGACTGAAGTTTGGTGGTCCTTTCCTCACCTGTAATCCTAAGAAGCGTATACATTCTGAGAGAGTGGTTTATGAGTCAGAACTTTATCTTTATGTGTTCTGATGGATGCATAAATTTTGTTCACATTGATTTTGATCACGAGATCAGCCCTTGGCACATTCAGTTTATTGTGTTAATTCTCAGGGGTCCACCTGGAGTCTCAGTTCAAGTTGTGGAGCCTCTCTGTTACTTGTATGTGATAATGGGAAGTTAGATATCGAGATAGTTAGAAGCTGGAGGTTTCTTGCATTTCAAGAAATGGTGGGGCAGTCTGCATGGCAGTTCACGCAGAAGGGCGCTGAAGCTCTGCCAGCTGGACCAGGGAGCAATGGTATCCACTCGGCAGAAAGCCATGGCCTCTCCAAGCTCTGCACCCACCAGGACTTACACAGCTTCCTGGGCAGAGCTCTGGTGGGAACATGCAGCCACCCAGGCATCACGCTGCAGCACTGTGCCCTACTCTTTACGTCACTACTGGATGGTGGTAGTGACCACACCTGTGGGAGGTGCATCCAGGTAAAACAACTTCTCTACTTAGTGACAGAGCTCCAGGAGGAGGTGACTAAGTTGAGGAATATCAGGGAGAGTGAGAAAGAGATAGACTACTGGAATCACACCCAACCTTCCCCAAGACAGGCCCAATAGGCAGATAGGGTGCATGACACATAGGATTCCTGGTCCTCTCTCTGGCTGGCTGAACACAGTGACTTAAGGGATAGGGGAGATGGTGACAAGTTCCTGCCTGGTGCAGCAGATGCATCTCCTCTGTGACAACCCCGTCTCCCCAGCTGCAAGTGGAACCAAACAAGAATGAGGATGGTGGTTCATTTAGCTTGGAGGTGTTGCCGAGGTTAAGTCAGCCTACACCCTGTGTCAAAACTGCTACCATAAAGAAAAAAAGATGGGTCTTTGTCGTAGGTTTTTTTGGCCTTTCACGCTGGCACCAAAATGTGAAGTTATTTCATGAATTAGCCAAAAAGACACTACTAGTATGTTTTTGTGAAGTTCTCATTCTTGTATTCTGTATCATCCTTGTACTTGTTTAGCTTGACACTTAGCGCTGCACAGATTGATCCAATCCTTTCAGAAAGTCATACTGTGGAAACTGAATTGGTATCTATTTAAAGAAAAAGTTTAATCTCGCCCTCAATATCTGTAAAAAATAATCCATTTGGCCACTTAGAAATGGACCTTGGAAGTTTAGTTGTACATGTTCATAATGAGTATGTTTACTAACTTGTGTCAGCTGAGCGTTTGATGGAATGAGTTTAATCAGGAAGGTGTTCTTGAGACTTATCCATAAAGTTGAGCAGCTGCTCATGTCTGCTTGCATGTACTGCTGTCGGGGAATGGCAGAAGGCTTGTTATTACTTTAATATGTTAAAAAGCGTGCCCTCGTTAATGAAAATGTGTTTTTCATTTTGTTATTAAGATGTGCCTGTGTATTAAGGGTGCACTCCATTAACCTTTCACTTGCAGAGTTGGGTTAGAATCTGGAATGGAGCATCAGAGGGCCTTTCAAGACAAAGGTGAAAGAATCCCTTGTGCAGTATGTGAAAGGCTAGCCTTATGCCATCTGACAATTGCTTTGATCATATTTCTCTTCTGAGGTGATTTTTATAATACTAGACTCTTACATGTATTTTCAATAAGCTATTATAAGTGAAGCAGATAAGCACAGTGACAGTCTTTGATGTCCATTTGATTTGTCAATAGTTATTGTGGAGGTTTCATTCTGTGAAACAATTTTGTTTACCAAAACCAGTGTCTAATTAAATCAACTAACTAACATAGTGACAAAAAAGCACCTTATTTCCTTTCTGGAAAAATTGAGTTTAGGAATAGGTTCCATATTCACGTTTTATTTACAATTGTAAATGCACATTTTTCATCAATATTTTCTGACAGGTTTGTATTGGATTTAGGCCCAGAAGGTTTTGTGCAGATGCAAGGTTTCCAAAAGCTATTGTTTTAGCGATTTTTCACAGTGTATTATAAATGGCTTGTTTTCTTTACTGATTTCTCTTCATTTTAGTCTATCTGTAGACACGCTCTGCAGATCAATGTATTCCTACTGGGTCTAGCCCCAGTTAGTTTAGCCCTTTGTGAACTGTTCTTGTTTTTTGATGTGGCTGGAGACTATGGCTTTGAATACTTCATGTTTGGAACTAAAGATTTATAATCTGTGCAGCCGTCATTTGCCAGTCTGGCATAAACACACAGCATGCTTTTTCCTCTCCTGGCAATAAATAACCTTTAGGATACAGCATTCACTTTCAACCATGTCTTAGTAGTTTATAGTCTTTAACGGATACACTTGAAGGTGGGTTTTTGTAACTTTTCAATGATATTTGATTTCATTTGTAAACTGAGTGATGATTTACATTATTACGCAGTAAAATGATTTTTTAAAAATAATTTCTCAAGTCAGAGAGGAACGGGGGAAACCCTTGTTTCTGTTGTGTGACATTAATTTGGTGGGGTTTTTTTACCAGAGCAAAATCTATTAATGCCACAGACATAACACAAATGTTATAAACCACAATTGACATTAAAGAAACAGAAAATTAGGACGAAGGGGTGCAAGGAAAGAAAAAAAGAGCTTCTGGAAATGTGCATGACCTAGCTTTGTTGCTGCTGCTATTGGTGACTAAGTTCTTTATGGGAATAATAGAAGCACCACTGTGAGTGAGCGAAAGGCACAGTTAACTTAAACTAAACTTAAACTTCAGCCAAAATGCTTTTACAAGTCACATCTTTTACAAACATCAATAAGGTTTTGAGTCTCTTAACCTTGGGACAAGTTAGCTTCAGGAAGGTAGAACATACGGTCTTCATCAGTGTCTAGCCTTTTCAGAGACAGTAGATATGAGTTTTGCTATCTGTGCTGCTACAGAATGTGTTTTTTTATCAGACACACACAGTATTTTAATATCCATCTTAAAATGCACATAGTTTTCTATTCTACCATTTGTCTACGCTGTAAGCTCCTTGAGGTTCTCTTATTTACATCTTCTAATGGGATCTTGATCTCATTTGACAATTGGGTGGCTGTAATGTCAAGTAAATACAAGTTAGTGGAAAGTGACCTTCAGCCAGGTACAGATGCCTTTATATTATAAAACTTGTGTATAATTTCTGTGCTGCTGTTTACTGGATTGCATTATTTCTCACACAAATTTGTTTTCAACTATTAAATGGAGAGACAAGCATTTTTTATATAGGAAGTTTGGGTGGAATGTTTGCACGGTCTTTTGTCTCCTCGGAGACTGTATATTGCAGGGTGTTATATCCATTGTACATACTGTGGCAGGGGGGTTGGAGGGAAGACCTAGTAGGTATTCAGAAACAACAGGAGAATAAGTGCTAAGAACAGGAAGACATTCCTAACTGATATTGGAGGAAATTATTTGTTCCTTAAATGCTATGTAGAGATTTCTCTCATACCTGTTTTCTTCTGAAATGCTTCCAGTGCCAGTGGTCGCCTTGGTAATGGTAATGTAACAGGCCAGCAGGCATGTAAGAGCTGTCTGAGCTACTGTTTAAGATTAAACTATTTTTTCCACAAAAAATCCCAAACCCCAAGAAACTCTCTTGCTCCAGTTTGGAATCAGACCTCCATATGTTGATGTGTTAACTTTGTCAGTAGTTAAGGCTTCTGTTTTCCTACAAAAGTTGTTTGTGACTAGAGTTGATTTGCTGTTGGACTGTTTTTCAATGGCTCTAAAGATGATTTGATAATGAGCATTAAAAACATTGACTGTGGTAAAGAGGAGGGTATGTATAGTTAGAATAGAATAGATAGTTGTGCATGATGTTTTAGTATTTGAAATTCACTATGCACATAAATGCATTTTTTAAAAGTTTTGCTAGAAAAATGTTCAGAGAATTATAATTGTAGTCTAAGTGGTTCTGGCCCTGGTTTTCTTAAATTAGGTATTTTAAATATGTATGTCTGGTAATAGATCATTATGGAATATGAGAACAAATTGATGTGGAGGGCCAGATGCAGTGCTTCTGAGTGCTTCTTTTCTCTCTGGGAATAAAACCACATTTGGTTGGCTCTTAGTCCAAATCAAAAGGTAGAGTTGAACTGTTTGCTGAACAGAGAGAAATCAAATAATATTTAATTGATGTTGGTTTTATTTAAAAGAACCTGGTTTTGTTTTAACAAAAATTGTCAAGGTGACCTGTTTAGACTTAATTACTATTGTGAAGAGTTTCAAGTTGCTGTAACCCTTTGTCATTAACAAAACAGTCTCAGCCTTGTCTCTTCCACTTTGTAAAGGAGAGTCAAAGTTTACTATTTTCATGGTAAGTAATACTTATTACATATTGTGGTGGGTTGACCTTGGCTGGAGGCCAGGTGCCCACCAAGCCACTCTATCACTCCCCTCCTCAGCAGGATGGCGCAGGGGGAATATAAGAAGATGGAAAAAAACCTTGTGGATCAAGATAAAGGCAATTTAATAAAGTGAAAGCAAAGGCCATGAGTGGAAGCAAAGGAAAACAAAAGGTTTATTCTCTAATTCCCATCAGCAGGCAATGTCCAGCCACTTCATGGGAAGCAGGGTTTCAGTACATGTATAGAGGTTGCTCCGGAAGACAAGTGTTGTAGTAATGAATGCCCCTCCTCCCCTTCTCTTAGATTTTTATTGCTGAGCAGACATCGTATGGTAGGGAATATCCCTTTGGTCAGCGTAGGACAGCTGTCCTGGCTGTGTCCTCTCCCAAGATCTGCCCACCCCCAGCCATACTGGTGGTGGGGAATGTTGGAGAGACAACCTTGATGCTGTGCGAGCACTGCAACACACTGGTGTGTTGTCAACACCTTTCTAGCTACTAATACAAAGCACAGCACTATGAGAGCGAGGACTATGTAGAAAATTAATTCCATCTCAGCCAGATCCAATACACATATTGATTTAAAATACATGGATTGAAGGTATTTGCATGTGTTACTTTCCAAATGTCTGAATAGGTCAAATGCTAGGAATAAAATGCATCCATTCCACTGACTGTTTTGCATGGATAATGTTTGTTCCAAGCGCAAAGGAGTGGCATAGATCTGTGTCATTGAATGCAGTCTTGTCCTATCATAAGCAACAACATTTATATAATGCTTTTGCACATTGATCAAGCTTCAAATTGTGTTTTCAGTTTTGTACATGTTTCTCAGAGCCTGCCATACTGAGAATCTGTACTGTATAGTCTAATGATGTATAATGTCATATGTGAGTGCTCTGAACACAAGTGGAAAAAATGAACACTGACAATATATTCCAAAAACAAGTGATCTCTTTTACATTTTTTTTCTTTTTGGCTGTATCCTTAATATCATTATTCTCCCTAAGTAAAGCTCTTTCTGTCAAAATATGTTTGCTGAATAATAAAGATTCTATGTAAACTGGAGACTAAGAATTTGGGGGTCAAAGGCCTGCTTACTTCTCCACAGACTCCTCTGAATAATGTGTCATGTGCCTCTTTCTTCTTAGGAGGAGAACCTGTAGTTCATTTCACAGTTATGCTGATGTTTGCTGTGTTCCATTTTGCTCAGAAATTGTTAGATATGTTGTCTGTGACAAATGTTTCCATTTATCTAGTCTAGAGTTTGGGTTTCTTTAGACTAGAAAAGTTCATGTAAATAATAAAATAAATGTTAATGTTGTAATGAAACAGTTTATTAGTACGAAATCACTTCTATGATACTGTTAAAAGCAGCTTTGTTTTAATGTCTAATAAGAAACGTGGCACTGAAATAAACTTTGACCATTTCAGCAAACCCTTGAAACTACCACAGTCGCCCTGATGGTGATGTAGCAGGATTTGTGCTGGGATGTGATGGTCTTCCCAAATTAGTCCCATAAATTTCTGTTATTAAACAAGTGGAAATATATGCCTTCTTCAGTATCAAGCATATTAACTGTATTTTAGATACATGAAACCACAACCAGCTCTGATGTCTCTCCTAGGTGCTAAATGCCTCAGCTGTCCCTTTCTGAGCTGTGACAACTTCCAGCTTTCATTTGATAATTTATGTAATGATGTCTTATATGCAATGGGAGTGTGTGTGTACATGACACACCAAACCAACCCAACAACCATCACCAACAAAACAAAAAAAAAACCCAGGTCTGAAAACTGGTCTTTAACATGGAATAAATGCCATCAAGAGTACTGGATAACAGAAAAGGATTTGGAGCATGGTGGTTGCTTCCTCATTTTGTCTCTGCCAAAGGAGGGTGAAGGTGCAGGACAGAGAGTAGCATTTTTATTATGTCATTATTTATTTTAGTTTTGCTCTTGGCCATTTAAGAAGACAGTAGAGTATCGTTTTGTGCAAAATGAAATTAGCAGTTCTGGTAGCGGCTAGTTTCTGTGAAAATATCCTTGCTGGTTCTCCTGTGGAGTGGCTTCAGTAGCCTGCCTTCCTAACTGTTCTTAACAGCATGAAACCTGATTTTTACCATGTGGAAGCAGACTTTGTCACAGCGGGGACAAGGCAATGTGCATGTGTAGCTGCAAAAAAACTGAAGGAGTCCCAAATCACTGCAGTCTCTGCAGGGTCCACCTTTATGCTTCAGTAATTTTTCTATCAGTTAAGATAACTGCATTGACATAATGGAGTTCTATACTGATTCAGAAAGTGAAGTGTAAGATTAGGAGAGAAAAATGAACAGTGTGGTGAATAAGTGAAAAGCAAGGAAACGCATAAAACTGAGATATTATCTATGTGAATGGCATGATGTCTATGTTGTAATTACACACTGTTACACAAAAGATATACAGATTATGTTATTAGAGGGAACTGCGGAAAAGCAATGCTCCACAAATTTTGCTCAACTGCTTTTTGGGTTTAGGTTAATTTAGGTCAATACCAGATAATAAAAAACTGTGCATCAAGTCTAAAAAAAATTGTGAGAAGGGTTTTAGTCCCCTGTAGTCCCGATTAGGATTTTTCTGAAAGCATTAGGTGAGAGCAACATGATGCTATTTTTGTTTTAAAATGAGTAACCAGGTTTTGTTAACAAGCTTATACTTGCTTCCAGAGAGACTATTAATACAGCTGCTCAATAGACAAATACTTGCATTTAATGAAATATGAAAACAAAAAGGAAGTACTTTCTGTCATTACCATAAAAAAATATTTTATTGGAGGTAATAGGAGGCAATAGTGAGCAGGAATGTGGTGTTTGTTTATTTTTCTTTCTCAGTTTGCTGCTTTATTAAATAGTCTCCATGAATAGAACAGGAGGTCTGGCAGAAGAAAGGGAGTTAGAGGTGAATGTGTTGTATAGTAATAGAGAAATCCATGTGTTCAAGTAATGTAAAAATACTATCTCCAAGAATGAGTCTGCACTCTATTTTTATGGGCTATTTTGATGCATGAACATGTGTCATCCCTGTCCCCCCCAACCCCTGATTAAATGTGTTTGTTCCCAAGGCAAAACCTTTCATTAGATTTCTTGCCAAAAAAATCATAGGTTTTGACTGTACTGAGTTTGTCAAATATATTCTTCAGGTTTTGATTGATATCCAGACATTTGATGTTCATATGTAGTGCAAAGGAAACTTCAAGTAGCTAAGTAAATTCAGTTAATCTATTTTCTTCTATATAGCTACACTAAATTTATAAAATCCTGACACAATGTTATACTTCTGGATGCAGTTCTCTTGAGTGCTTTAAGTTCAACAAAGCATCAGGCAGTTGTTTTTGTGTTTTCAAAGTTTAATAACATCCAAAAAATGGTGATAGAAGGCTTTCTGCTTGGTTCTGTGCTGAAAGGGGCAGTACAGTCAAGCACTGGAAGTGTCACTATATATGATACTCTAGTGGCATCACAGTAAGTTTCATATCCTTACAGTTTATTTAAAAGAGATTCACAACGCAGCAAGCAACTTTGAATGTGTTTGAAAATACAGTATTGTGAATGGGAATAAAACAAGTTGAAGTAAAAGCCTGACTCGAAATGGGAAATGCTACTTGTGGGTAGTAGTATGCATTTGTAGAAACAAGGCTGCTGCTATAATGGGAGGAAAATATTTTTCAAGGTTGATGTTTGTAAGCAGTGGGGGGAGGCTCTTACATAGAGTAGACAACCTTAAACATCAGTATTTACTATTGTTGCATCTGAAACAATACAGCAGTTCTTTATCCTGCAACAGAAACAAAGAGTTTCATACCTACTACTGTATGGCAACTAGGGATTTTTGAATGCTTGACTTGAAGTTCGAGAGCTGTGCTGTGCAGTGAACTCGGTAGGAGTTTTAATAGTACGGACTGTAGGAGTGATGAGCAGTAGCTAAAAATAATAGGATTGGCTAGAGTACAGTAGGGAAAAGTTATGTTCTAAATGGTTGTATTATAATATTTCAAGGAACTTACTCATTTCGTTTAAGTATGTGAATTTGTTCGAATTATGTTAGAAGCTGGTTGTAGCTACTAACCATTGTATGGAGAACATGGAGAACACAGAACAACCCTAAAAACATCCATCTTCTAACATCCATCTTCTAGAATAGATTATGTTGGGTTTGTTTATTTATTTATCCTTAACATCTCTGTAGGGTGAACATCCTTTCTGTGTTTGGAATTGGCATCACTTTGTTGCACAGCTGGAGTTGGATCTTAGTATTCTGTTTTCTCTTCTTTCTCTGTTCGCTTTCTTCCCTTTTTGCCTCAGGGGATTGCAGGATCTCAAGATCTGCTACCTTACTTCCCCTCAGAAACAAAGCTCACATTTAAGGACAAGTAAATAGTGCTAGAGAGGGAAAAACTAGTGGGGAGAGGTGTTGACTGAAAAACCGAAACTGTTAACCTTAAAACTCCCAGAGCTCAGAATGATGTAGGATCTGACTGCAGTCTTTATACACTTTCACATTAATATCAGTGTTAGAAGATAGTGTTGTTATTAACAGTGATTAGATGGTCATAGGAGAGAAACTAGTAAATCTTAATATTAGTGAGTAGATGTAACTAAAATAAAAGATGGGGATCAGTTTGTTTTTTTTAATTAAAACTAGAGCTTCAAAATCAATGCCTAGCTGAAAAGAAACATAAATATTTATGTCAACTGATCAAACCCACTGTTTTAAAACAGAATGTACAGTTTAATATTCCAATGTAAGTCTGGGTAATTTTGTACTGCAGGTCTCACTCGTTCAAAGTTCTTTAGTGAAACATCATCCTGAATAGGCTCTGCAGAATAGTATCTTCTGTACATGTGATAGAAATGTTAAGGAATTTAGTCTGATTAATAAAAAGTATAGTTTGTGCATGCATTGCTTGTCAGAACAGAATGCGTAGTGAATTATTTCCTCAACACAGAAGTCTGGAATGTGTATTTCCTATTGCTGTTAGTGGAGAAACACTTTAACGGGAAGTTCCAATCTGCTCACTTCATCAGCTAAGGACTCTGAGCTCATTTACTTACCTTTTTTAAAAAACCCAAAACTTTATTTCTCATCACATGCCAGGGAACATGAGGACAATAGAGTAGAACACAGAAGCATTGTATCACTGCACCAGTAAGCGTTGTACAAAAGAGGTAGTAGCTCGGTATTACTCATTTGCTTAAGGAAGGCAATGGACGTTAAGAAAAAAAAACACCAGTGAGAAGCAAATAGTATCTTGTAATGAAGTAGAAAACACTTGATAAAATAATTCTAAATTGAATCTGAACACATCACCTCTCAAAGTCTTAAAAGATGAAATATAGGCTGTTGTGATTCTTGCGAAAGCAAACGCTCTACTAAAGTGTTAATCACTTTAAGTGATCAGTTTGATTAATAATGAGTTACCGTAGGACTTTTACTAATTTTTCATAGATAGACATGTAGTAATGACCAGGATGGCCTTAACGGTGTTTTGCTTTAATAGGCCATGTAGAGGCCTGATCCTACACTTACCGCCTATTTCAAACTCCTGTATAGTCTGTAATCACCCATGCTCTGTGGATTTGCTTCAATACGTTACTGTTTCTGGATTTAAAACAGAAGTACTGAAACACCACAAGGGTAACTGCAACACCACAACGTCTGGGATATTCTCATGTTTTGTGGGTGATTTGGTTTCTGAGTATTATATTACCTGCACAAACTACAAGTTTGCTTAATTTATATATACTGAGCACACATTATCTTAAAACACTGGTTTTGATGCCATCTATCTCACTAAATATTATCACATTTTAAAAAGCCCCTGAAAAAATGCAAGCCTTTCTTATCTCTGTCCTCTCTCATATTCGCAGCTGAGGATCTTCTGTCTATTACAAGAAGTAAAGCTGAAACCAGTATTTTATTCTACCTTCTATTTCCTTGTCTGATAACTCATGACTGTTGGTGCCGGGTATTTGACAAGATGAATGATACAACTAACCTCTTTGTGCTACTCTCATTACCAGTATTTATCTTAAAATCCACTTCCAAGAAGGTAGTATGGGCTTTCTTGAATATGAAAGCTGCTGAATATCTTTTCAACCACTAAGCTGAAAACTGAACTCAAGTAAGGGAAGGGTGCAGCCTTAATTAAATACACAGCTCTGGGAAAATCTAGTAAATACTGCATATTGTGATATTCAAGAGGGTTGGAAAAACCACTATGTGATGTCTGAGTAATCTTTCTCTGTATACTTAAGCTAATAATTCATCGATTCATCTCTTTTTATAAAATGCTTCATCCTCAGTAAGGAGAATGTTCTTCATTGAAATAACGCTATTTATTATACAAAATATAGTCAACATAATTAGTACTTATACAGTTAGTTAATAGTTTGTGCTTTTGCATTTGTCTTCTACACTTCATTTTCCCTTAGAACTATAATGTTATAGTAAATATGGATGAAAGCAGATGGGAGAGAGGTTTTACTGCCAAAATTAAATTTTGATAAGTGACAGAGTAAATCTAATGCTGCTGTCCAGGCTTATGGATATCTCGTGTAAACTTAAAACAATTAGATGTGATTTTACTGTGCTTTGTGGTGGAGAGACACTTTCTGGGTACTTGCCCTGTCCTAGGAGTTGAAAAATGGGTTAATCACAATGATGGGCTACAAAAATTCTGTGTAACTACTTACCCGTAGAAACACAGAAAAAGGAGTGCAAGTCAAAGAAAAAAGAGCAGTAAGTGCTCTTTCTCAGCTTGTTCCTTGCTGTTTCAGGAGCATTATTCTCTGCCAGTCTCCAATAGCCTGCTATTTTCCATTTGGTATCAGCAAATTGTTGCATTTTTGTGGTTTAGGGCATGTTTTTTTTGAAGTCAGGGTTCTTTGTTTTGTGGTGGTTTTTTTTTTTTCCCCCTCCTCTCTTGGGGGGTGGCATTAGCTAAGTTACTCTTATAACCTTATACAGTATTTTGAGTTGAGTGGAAAATCGTATCAAAATTCCTAATAGCCAAGAAATCATAGTTCTAGTGCTGGCCCTGATAGGAAAAGTCCTGTTTTATAGCCTATAGATCTTTCATGTCTGATCCTGTGCAAGTCATGGCAATTGTGCAACTTAGGTTATTTCTGAAGAATTATTTCTCTGAGTTACATGGAAACATCAGTTGCACAGTCTCTTAGGGAAATGAGGGGGACAGATTAATCCTTTTTCTTCAATATATGTAATCCAACAGCATCTAAGCTTATTGAAGTTGACATGCTCTACGCTGGGCAATGTACATAAACAGTAGATAGAACAGTTTGTCTTGAAAACATGAAGTTTCAAGATTAACTCTGCCTGATGTGAGTTACAAGCAATCTCAGTCCCTGCTGAGCTCAGGATTTAGCACGAGCAGAGCATTGAGGGACTCTGCTATTCAGTGTCATCTTCCCACTTCAGAGGTGGTGGCTTCCTTGCAGGGAGTTCTGCCAGGCTCTCTGAATGCAGCTACTTCTAACACATGTCTGTGCACAAATACAGAGGTTTTGGTATGTTGTTGAGTGAAACAGAAAATTATGATACTTACTTAATTTGAGTGCTAGATGCCTGACCACAATAATCTGAGGTGAGAAAAATGTGTCTTTAGCCATGAATAAGGCATTCCACACCAGAAATTAAGGAGGTATCCGTTTTCCCCACATGCCATTTTTATCTAAGGAGTTTAGGTCTTGCTGTGTAATGAGCAGAGGACCCAGATGTGACTATAGTGACACTTGATGTTGTGACTTTTTTTCCTATCCCTTTATTCCTTAAGATCAAGGGTTAAGATAGCATGAGAATGCTGTAGGAGAGCGTTGGCTCTTAGGCAACGCAAGGGTAGCTTTTCATAATGAAGCTACAGTATTTAACAGTGAAGAACAATTAAATAAAACTATTGAAAGATTTTTGAGTTGTTAGGTGACTGTCAGCCTTCTTTTTAAGGTAGCTCCAAATTTCATGCTTTTTGAGCTGATCTTATAGTTTGTGAGTTAACTGATGTATATCTCATGTTAGCTGTTAGTTATCGCTAATAAAAACATTTTGTCTAATATTCAGTCAGCAGTGGGTGAATTTGATCTGATGCTTTTATAAAAGATTTAGCACACGTGCATGATATAACCTGAAAATAGCATGTTGATCCAAGTCTTGTTGTGGTCCCAAAAATGGGATCATATATCTGACGTGCAACATGCCAATATACACGCAGAGCAGAGGTATTTTATTATTGCGTATTCGCGCAGAGCTGGGTGCTAGGTGGTATTCCACAAAGCTAGCACACCACAGAGGAACTACTATGTATTTGTCTTGTTACTTGATTAGTAAAAACCCACCTAAATCTACACTCACTGATTAGTGATTACTGTAACACTTGCTATGGGTTAGTTATATTTAAATTAGCCTCGATTGCTATGTAAGTCAGCATGCATGCTCTTGGCAGGTGGGAGGGCAATTTGCATCGTCTCTCAATTGAGTCAGTGGTCGCCATCTCCCCCTGCTGCCTTTACCTTTACCCCAGTTACTGTGGATTTTGCTGACTTCACATCAGTGACGTTCTTCCATCCTTGTTATCTTCCTTGTAGCAAGATGTTTTCCTTATCAATCCTTGAAGTCCCTCTTTTCAATTCCTTCTAAAAAGGCTGGTGATTAGTAAGGCATGCAAGTTTATACAAAGTAACCAGGCCTTCTGTTTCACAAGTTACTTCAAGAAAAATCTCATTTTCTGCTGTACGTCATTGTGGCACATACCAAAGTATTTAGGTTTTTAAATAATCTGGAAATCCAAGTGCAAATTACGAGAAGCGTATGATTTTGTTTCCTGTTGTAGAATATCAGGCACAGATATTGTCCCCCGGAATAAGGAAAACTACTTCATATGATAAGAAATGTGTTTGTGCAGATGTGAATAAAAAAATCAATCAACAATACACTGTTGTTTTCCTTTTTTAAAAGAGATATAAAATACTAGAAAATTACTAAGTGTGACAATGAAATATTTTGAGCTATAATAAATAAAACCCGTTAATCTTGAAATGTTTTTTTTTAGAGCCAGTAGCCAAGGAGCAGCCTAATGTAATTACTTGCTGAAATGCTTTGTGCAAAACGGATGTTTGGAATATTGAAATTGCAAGAAAATGTAAAAATATGCTTCAGTAAAAAGTAGGCTATTAAAGCACAGGGGAAAGGGTATTGAGTGAGCAAAGTACATTTCTGTCACAGTCAGTAAACACTATTAAAATTAAACTTAAAATTGCAAGGGAAAGCAAATCAACTATTCTTATCAAATATGAAATTAAACAATGTTCTTAATATAAATATTATATATACACAAATACAATAATGTTAAAAATAGGAAATGCAGCAAAGTTAAATTACTATTAATATTTCTCTGCACTCACCTATGTTTGCTAATGTCTTTCTTGTAGATGCTATTTAGTGAACAAGGAAAAGGAAAAAGATTTGTGATTTGCAGATATGAAGAACTAAAACACGACTTCCAGACCCAATTGTAGTGGACTTGACACTGATCTCTCTTCATCTAAACCAAGTAAATTTAAGTCCTTGCATGAGTTTGTGCTGGTTTTGGCTGGGAGAGAGTTAATTTTCTTCATAGTAGCTAGTATGGGGCTCTGTTTTGGATTTGTGCTGAAAACAGTGTTGGTAACGCAGGGATGTTTTTGTTGTTGCTGAGCAGTTCTTACACAGAGTCAAAGACCGGCTTTGACTTTTGACTGACTAGAAGGTAAAATTATTTTCCTTTGACAGTTATCTCACCAAAAGGACAGAAGAAGGAGTTTTACAGTATTTAGTTTTTTTAGTCTCTTTGGTATGACTGATGCTTGCTTGGACAGGTCCAACGCTGCTTGATGTTTGGAGAGACTTTGTTCTGACTTGGCTTGAATAGGAATGCTCAGATATTGAAAGAAACAAGTGGATGATGAATTTACTTGGAACAAACCTAGTAAAGTGTTTCTTATTCAAAGCTATGATTTTTAAATAGCTTTTGAAGCAAGAGCTAAGAACCTCATGTGTGAGCCTGGCATTGGTATGGCTTAAAATGGCTGATCTGTAAGGAATTTAAGTTGCAGGCTGAGTCGTCATCTCTCTGATAGATTAGGATGAGCCCACATAACTGTATATGCATACCTCAGTCAGAATTTTTTTCTTTGTACATTCCATTCATTCTGAGTTGTCTTGGTTTAACCCCAGCCATCAATGAAACACCACACAGCCGCCCGCTCACTCCTCCCCGCAGTGGGGTGGGGGTGAGAAATTGAGAGGGGGGAAAAAAAGTAAAACTTCTGGGTTAAGATAGTCAGTTTAATAGGATGGAAAAGGAAGGCAATAATAATAATGATAAAAGAATATACAAAACAATACAGTTGCTCACCGCCTGCTGACCGATGCACAGCTGGTTCCTGAGCCGTGGTTACCGCCCCTCAGCCAACTCCCCCCAGTTTATACACTGAGTATGACATTATGCGGTAGGGAATGTCCCTTTGGCCAGGCTGGGTCAGCTGTCCCGGCTGTGCCCCCTCCCAGCTCCTTGTGCACCTCCTCACTGGCAGAGCCGGGGAAGCTGAAAGGTCCTTGACTGAGTATAAGTGCTACTTAGCAACAACTAAAACATCAGTGTGTTATCAACATTCTTCTCATACTAAATCCAAACCACAGCACTGTACCAGCTATTAGGAAGAAAATTAACTCTATCCCAGCTGAAAACAGGTTTTGAGCTGGTTACTGTTTTTCCTAACAGTTCTGTATGTTTTATATCTGAATCATAGTTGCTTACTTTTGAGGGCTGATCACTGAAATCGGTGGAACTCAGTGTAACACATTGAAATATTGATCTTTAATAGTTTGATTACATGGTAGGTGTTTAAAATTATTACTGTTTAAAAACTCTAAAAATTGTTTAAAACTTCATCCTAAAAAACCCAAAATGTCCACAAAACCCCACAAGCAATCATTTTTAAATTGAAATAAAGGAGATATTTCTTAACATGTTTTTTTTCTGCTGATACCACACTGAACCTCTGATATGCTGAACTGGGTTCACAGCTTGTTGGGGGATGATATGGTGCAAAACTACTTTATGCACGAGGTATAACAGAATCCAGAGTATCACAACTGAACTTAAGTCCCCCGACAGATACCTGTTTATAAAGCTGCATTATTCAGTCAAAACAAAAGGTGCAAATGAAATTAATGAAAGTTTTGACAAATCATTCTACACAATTATTTTTAGGATTTAAAATAAGAGTCAAGTAGTTTAATTTTTTCAGTTTCTGAATTTGATATTAGAAAGCTGGAAATCTGTATTTTCCTGTACTGATCAAAAAATTATACATTAGAGCATTATCACTGAAACAGTGTATCACATTCTGTAGAATATTGAAAAAAGAACTTTTCACTTCTATTAAGCTCCTGTACTGTGTTAAGGTGGTAAAATAATCTTTAAATTCCTTAAAATATCTCTTCAGACAAATCACTGTTCCATTTAAACAACTAGCGAGGAAGTTGAGAGGCTTACAGATGTCTATATGTATATGCTGTTAACGCGCTGTTAACCAAGACTCATGGCACAGTAATGGGCTGCTCATACTTTGATTTTTTTTGGAGAATTCAGCTCTGTTGTCAATAATAGTTATAACTATTCTTTGCTTGTAAGAAATATCCTTCTTTCTTGAAAATTCTTTATTTTGCTTTTGAGTAGCTAATAAGTGTCACTGGGTACTGCTGCAATCGGTGACAGTATCTCCTAAAAATAATGAATTGTATTAGAATGAAATACTGTTGCTCTTAACACTAGCAGTCATTTCTATGGGAGCTAGGGGTCACGTGATTTGACTTCTGGTATGGAGGATTTTTTAGCATTCTTGTAAAAGATAGAGAAAAATAGGGAAGAGGTCTCTTATATTGTAGAGATGTAGAGATGCTTTTACTGAGTAATCTCACCGATTCATTCACTCTATTCTTAGGAATAGATTTTAGGCTTTGATGTATTCCCCCTGGTCTGTCCTCTACACAGCCACCCTCTCCTGTGTCATTCATACTGTGGTGGAAACTCATATATCTCCTTTGTACAACTGAAATTATACAGTTAGTGTAGAAGCTCACTGCCTAATTTTTCATTTTGGACTTCTATACTGACTGTTAATAAATTTTAACCTCAATACCCTGCCGTATACTTAGTCAGTAGCAAAAAGGGGCAACATACGGTTTCAGTCATAAGCTATGATAGCCATAGAGATATTTTCTGTTTTGTTTTGTTTTTGAACTTGAGTTCAAAAATTTGATTTAGGGGAGGAGGAAAGTAAAGCTTTTTCTGTAGTTTGCTCTTTCTCTATTTCTGTGAACAGTGATTATAGTGAGCATTATTAGTGCTTTAATTGGTGTAAGAGCCAAAATTTAACCTGAATTGATTTAGTCATATGCGGTAAATTCTTATCTTTGGCTGACTTACTGTAGTGTCTGTTGCTTGCTAATTTTTTTTTTTAATTTACCTGTGATTGACTAGTTTTGGTGACCAAATATGAAAGAAATAAATTGATTTTTTTTTTTACTCTAGCCATACCTTTTTTTTCTAGAAAGATAGGTAGAAAATGTTGAAATTTTCATAAAATTAATCTTCAGAATAATATAAATTTACTATTTATTGAATCTGTATCTTTAAACAGTTTGTGTGTTTGTGTGTGGGGTTTTTTGGATTTTTTTTTTTTAAGTAGTACAGATGTGATACTTGGCATGTTTCATATTGCTACGAGAGAGAGGGATCAGAACTCTATGATTGCCCCTGACTGTTAGAACTAAACCCTATATCTTCCTTTTATAAGAAAGTTATCTTTCATCACAAGCACTCTACAAAGATTAACTTAGTAAGCATGAAAATACCACACAGGACTGTAGGTATTTAGAAGGAGTAAAAGGCTACCACTGTTGGTCAGCTTTCACTAACATTCATAAAATCTTGTAAGACATGTGCATGCAAATATGGAATAAATATTAAAAAAAAATGCATTTAACTGTGCTTCTTCATAATTTCTGAAGATAAGCTAGCCCATTTTTACTGGGAAAGAACTCTAATTTAGGGGGTTTTTTTTATGAAAGCCAAGAACTTGTGAATGCATTAAGATGCAATTTACAAGTAAGTGAATAAATCAGTTTTCAGACTATATTAATCTAATGCAGTATGGACAAATACCCAGAAATAATTAAAATGATCAACATGTTGGTATTGTATGCAACCTCCTACAATGTTATTTTGCATAAAAAGGGCAAGTAAGGGGAAAGTGTCCATACATTATGGATTTAATTGGCAGTTTCTGGTTATTAGAATAGAGGGTTATTTTCATTCCTAATGTACTTAATGTGAATTTAGTATTTGAGAAGGGTTGATAGGTGAAAGATTAGGTTAAAGGTTGACTTGTGAAAGGTTTAGTACTTCTGGATTGACAGCTCTGGGAATCTGACAATAGCTGTACAAAGAACTAAAACAGCAGAGATAGTGTTGCTGCCATCTTCTTACCACTCCATACCTTACCAGTGGTGCATCTACTTTTATCCAGAGTTCACCTGTAGTTCTGAGACTTATGGCTTCAAATCTTAGCTTTTTTGCTAAATTTCCTTGCAAGACAACTAAATGCAGGAATACAGTGATACCAAAGGCTCTCTTCAAGATCCCACCCCACTAAAAATTGGCTTCTGAAGCCATGTGTGCCGTTATATTGCAGCCAGCTAATAGTAACTTTTTCCTGAGACACCTGGGAGAGGGCTGAAAGTACTAAACCTTCAGCAAACTGATCGTTTTCTTTGAAGTGGTAAAAGCTTGTTACAGATGTCAAGGTGAGCATTCAAATTCAGACACCAACAAAGTCCTTTCCTCAAAAGTGGTAAGGAACAACAGGCTGCTCTTGAAATATTTTGATGTTCAGTATGGGATCTATTTCCCCATCTCCCATTCTGTTCGCTGTGGGTTGCTTGAAAATGTCTGAGGAAGCTAACAATCATGAGTTGGTAGCTAATTGTTCAAGGCTGTACCTCTTATTCATACATATGTTTCCTTTCCAGTGATACTTTTCAGAAAGAAAAAATAATCTTTGAACCTATTTATGATAATTTTGCTCTTAACAACATGACCTTTAAATAGTATTTCCTGTGGTTTATATTAATGCTATGTGCAAGTATAATACAGTAGCTAAAGCCTGTGGCATTTATTTCTCAAGAGAGTTAGATCTCCAGAAATAAGATGTTTCTTTGTGGACTTTAATAGAAAAGAAAATATTAATTCTGTTTTTTCCCAACTTGGAATGCAATACTCCAAAATTATAAACATTTATGGAGTTACATAATTTTGTAATTAAATTATTTTTCACTCCTCATTTTAAGATCCCGCTTTGTCACTGGCAGACAATCATGTTGCCTATGAAGTTGTGAGTACACTTTAAAAAAAAAAGCAATAGAGTGAGCTTTTTGTAAGATTTTTTTGAGATATTCAGGGCTTTTCATTACAAGCAGTAATTACTAACTTGATGAGACATATATATGCGATAATGCTAGATTTTTCTCTCTACTGAATTCGTAATCTGCCGTACAAGTGTGGCTAGTGTCCTCAAGCAAGAAGAAAGAGGATACAGATAATGGCAAGTACAGTCTCTGAGATTTTATTACATGGTGTTATATAGGCTTGTTATAGGCTAATAGTGCCCATCACTTCCTCTGTGACAGGTTGCTAAGGTTTATGATTACAGTTGGTCTTTTAATATTTAATATGATAAGAAAATTTCATATATTCAAGTATTCATATAGTTTTGCTTATTAAAGGACAGCTTTGCTGAGGTCTGAGAGAAGCTGCAAATATTTTCACTGTTTAAGGTAATTTTCTTTCTAAAATTTGATGATTCTGTTCTCTTTACTACCTCATGTGAGTAGCAAAGTGTGGTAAAATTTAATGGTATTAAAGTATGGTGGTCGTATGGCCCTCTAGAAAGGCTGTAGCATGAACTTCCAGTAAAAATTCTGAGTATTGTAAACAGAGTTCCTTTAAGAACTTTGGAAGATACCAATACATACATGGATGACAAGCTGGGAAAAGCACGCTAGAGGAGGAAAACATAAGCATGTGTGGTTACAATCTACATGATCTTTGAAGCAAAGCTTGTTTAAGGGAGAAGCTCGCTTTGGAAACATTGAAGAAGGGCATAGGATAAAGTCCTCCCATGTAAATGTCTGGGAGGTGGGCTGTACCAGAGAGAATTGGCTGCAGTACCAGCATGCTGAAGATTAAAGGAGGGATTGTTCATAGGGGTGTTCCACATCATGTTCTGGTAATTCTGCTAAGATGGCAAGTTTAAACAAATGACCTACAAGGTCCTTCTTGGTCCCACTATCTTTGATCCACTGAATTTGACTCATTTGTTTAGTAATTCCCAAATGTTATTCAAGTAATGTACATTAACAGGATATTGACTTCTCTTGAGGCAAACATCAATGTTTATTGAAAGGAGAAATAAATATTGACTGAAGTAAAGCCAAAGTCAATTTTTTCCTCAGAACTATAAACCTTAATGTTCACTGAAATGCCGAGTAAATACACAATGTTCGCCATTTAAATCTTTATAGTTCTGTGGAGGTATATATAACACTACCATTGCTGTTTATGTGTAAAATATGACTGTCGTAATAAATATGTGAAACAAATTTGAAAAGATTTAGGTAGTTCACTAATGGAACCACAGCTATGAAAATGTGATTTGATAATTTTGTCAATTATGGTCAAATATTTAATAGTATCATGACCTTTGGCAGAAAATGTTTTATTTGCATTCTAAATTAGCAGGGTTTTTTTTGTGATGGATTTTTTTTTTATTCTCAAGAGAGTAATATCTGTAATGTACTTACTGCAAATATGAACTTATACTAATTAAAAGAACTCTCATTGATTTGTAAGCTAGCTAATCATGTGTGCATGATACACGTGATTTGTATGCTTTTAAAGTATCATGCCTGAAAGAATATATTTATTAGAAGTGATGTATTTACAAAAGTATGATCTAAGTAATTATTTGTTAGGAAAAGTGATGCAGGCAAGTTTGTTGCTGTATTGGAGTTACTCGAGAAAGTGATTCTAAGGGTGCACTCACATCCTGGCTAAGTATTGCTGGAGAGAGATACCTGTCTAGAAGTAAAAATAGCAAATGAAGTAAATTTGATATTTACATACTGGAGATGCAGTTCTTCTAGCTCAGCTTCGTGAAGACGCTAACGAATCTGACTTATTAAGAAAGGCTGGTTTCAGCCTCTTTGGGAGTTCACATATTGATTATAAGATCCTGTTTTATTGAGCGATTCAGTCGTGAATGACTCATCATGAATAAACGAGCGATGGCCAGTGAGAGGCACAAATAGCCTTTGAGGAAGCCAGATGATGGCATAAGTTTCATCAAACTCTCTTTGTGTAGTAATTGATTTTATGAACCACTGCCTCTGGGTAAAACTGTTACTACTGTCAGTACTATTTGCAAAAAACTTCATTAGACTGATAAAGTCCAAGCAGATATTGCACATCTGGTCTGCACTGTTAGTTTTGTTTTAACATTAAATGGTTTTCATTAATAAGGTCTCCATGGTCTTCATCCTTGTGGTGGTGGATCTAAAGGACTGTTTTTCACAGTCTTACTCATTTTACTAGTTGTCTTTATAATTTTTTTCACACAATACCTCACATGTAAAGGAAGTATAATTTTAGCGGTGGTTAAGGGTTTTCTTGCTCACTAAGGTGATTCATGCACAGAAAGGTCACTCTGAGTAAGATCTTCCATTTTGATTAAAGCAGCAGTGATCGTTATCCATGATGTCCAGAAAGAGGATACTTTCTGTACTGTTTGTGCTCTTTTCTCTGCTGTCATCTTTGCTTCTGACTGGCTGTCCGCAGTGCTGAGTACAACATACACAGTCTGTATGCAGCATTTTTAGCTGTCTTTTAGCACCACAAAGCATAATCAGACATCAGACTTTGGTCCGATCTGTAAACTGAGAAGACATGTTCTGATGCAGCAGGTGAACTTCATTTTGAAATACTAGTGTGCACTATTTTCATGTATGTAACCCTCAGGTAGCAATATCCTTTTCAGATAACCATTACTTGGGAATGAAATAGTGAGATGTTTCAGTGAAATTTAGACACAGGAGAAGACAGCATCAATGGGACTTCCAAAGTACTGGAATGAACTTGCTGAACTATCTGATATAACCAACACTTCTGCTGAATGATAAGGTTCTTTTCAGGTAAGATACAGGTTGTATATATGAAAGTAATGTAATTGTTTAATTTTCAGTTCTAGTTTAAAAACTAGTGGAACAAAAAAATACAATGCCCTCCCCTCTTATAAAGCTTACACCAGTAATGTTACTTCTTCACAGAGAATGCTGTCATTGAATAATGGTCTGCTGCCAGGAAAATGCTGAAGCAAGCTGTCTTATATTTTCAAAGCAGGCACTGATGCCTTTGAAATAATCTTGTAGATGTTATATGATGGAATACTAAATAGAAGACCAATTCCAGATCTTTTGACAACTTTCTGTTATAATGATTTTACTCCTATTATGTCAAATGATTGATGTAGGTGTAATCATTGTGGTTGATGGATGTTAGTGTGTCAGGGTGACATTTGATTTCTGTTCTGTTTGAATTCTGATTAGCTTAAAGAATAAATCTGTGCAGTGTGGTTAGAAAAAAGTTTACTGTACCTGTGTGACTAAACTGGTGTCTGACTGACATTTATTTATTTTTATCAGCATGGAAGGGTCAGCAATCCTTATTATTCAGACTTTAAAGTGAATTTTAATGCCTGTGAAAGGAACCAGATTGACAGCCAGAGGAAGTGAAGTCCTTTCTCCATCTGCAAAATAGACGTAGCACAGACAAGAAAGATGTTTCTGTTGTGCCTAGGGAGTCTTTATTTTATTTATGGGAGAATAATGTTAAGGGTCCCAGATCTGATGAACAGCAGTACCCTGTATTTTGGCCATGTAGGTTTGTATCATAACCTGCCATATGTGGCCATTCAGGAGTGTGAGGGAAAGTAAAATTTCACGGTCTGTTTCATGTGGGAGAGAACCAGGGGTTGCTGATAGAGTGGCTGTGTGTAGAGATGACAGAGATGAAAAATGTGTGGAATTTCAGTTACTTTCATCTTCCCTCCTGCACCTTCTTTCATCTCAAAGCTATTGCAGAGCAAGAGTAGTGACTGATTTGTTACTGGGAAGGTCAAGAAAAATATTTTCTTCTGGATATATAACTAATTCCTGTTATTATTTTACTTTTATTACTGTTCTGGACCATTTCTTGTTTTCAGTTGAGTTCACGTGAGTCTCTTGGTGAGCCCTTAAGAGCTGGAGTGGTGATTTCCAGCTCTTGTCTGCTGAAGACTAAATGCACCTGTGTACTGGGTCCATCTGAGAAGGAGTTCATTTTCTTCACAGCAGCCCATATAGTGCTGTGTTTCAGATTTGTGACTAAAACAGTGTTTTGGCTGTTGTAGTACTTGCACAGCACCAAGGCTTTCTCTTTGTCTAGCTCTGCCCACCCCCCTCAGCAAGTAGGCTGGGGGCAAGAAGCTGGGTGAGGACACAACCTGGGCAGCTGACCCAGATTGACCGAAGGGTTATTCAATGCCATATAACATCATGCTCAGCAATAAAACCTAAGGGGAATTTTTTTGGGGGGTGATCATGCAGATATGTACATACCAACATGTGACTCTTAGATGCTACTGTGGAGCTTTGATAGGCCATGTAGAATGGAAAAAGGTTAAGTAATCATGTGTGAATCTGCTT